>NC_056730.1:80049648-80102148 GCF_019279795.1 Protopterus annectens | reverse complement strand
GCCTGGGGTCAAGAAAATTAAGATGGTCAGTTCAGCTAGAGGAAAGGCTAATGTGAATACATGCTTTATGCTAACTCAGAGAGGTTTCTATCAGACACAGTAGTCTTTAATCTGAATTATTTCTGAAGTTGTATATTTAAATAATGCCATTTTTCCCCCTCTTATGCTCTTACACACCACCAATGTTACTGATTTAAGAAGTGCTGGATTTAAATAGCTACTGCTTTTTTACTGAGGAAAGAATATTCAGACTTTGAAGCTAAACTTCAGCAAGGCTTTGCAATCACTTTAACTTCAGCTGGACCTAAAACTCAGTTCTTTTTTAAGATTTAATTTGTTTTATAAATAGCCAGCAACATATTGCCATAATCGAAATCTCAAAGCATACATCATTATTCTAGCATTCTCATTCTCATTCCAAGTCATACTTGTACAACTGCTAGTCTTCTGGAAAGAATAGAAACATAATCATTCAAAGTCATGGCTTATGAGCTGCCAAAGTTATATTAGGATGCCAAGTTGTGTTAGCTCATTTTATGGCAAAGGTGAGATCCTGAGGCAATAATAACGCTGAAATCCATTTAAAGTGCATTGCTGTACTTATGCATATTTTTTGCAATTAATCACATTTCTGTTGTATTCCTGATGCTAAGTTTTGCAAGTGGTATGAAATGACAACTATAAAATATATTTTGGAGTTATTTTTACTTTTCTTTTTCTCTATGTCTACACCCATAAGATGATTTATGGTTGATGACAGGCAATGAGTTAAGTAAAATGCAATGCACAGTTTTAGAAAATCAGCTAGTTAATTACATTATGATGATGCTAATAAATCAGGACATGTATTAACTTTCAATATAGGGTGTTTCTCATGCAAGACATAGTTGATTGATTGTTTTTTCTAGGAAATAAACTCCTATTGGTGTTTTTAGTAGAAAATATAGTATCATTACACTAATTTAGATAGGGCAGTGTTATGGTTTTGTGCTTTCATCATATCATTGCATGAGTATTCAGCTCCAAGAAAATATTCAAGGGGCTGTTGTTTCTCCTTGTGGGTCTTGAGACGCATCATCTTAGGCTAATGTGTGGAGGGGAGCCAGAGACTTTTGAAGACTGGCCAGCTGTTATATCCTGGACAGGATATAACCCAAATAGCTATAGGCTATGGCTCCTTATTGCGATGTTGGCACTTGAAATGCCAAGTGCTGACAAGTCAAAAAAAGAACAAAAAAAAAAACAAACTGAAAACCTGAAGAAAAGTGAATCTTGAAAATCACTCTTCTTTAAACACTAGCACATTGAAAATGTTTCTATAGACAACAAAATAAAATACAAAAACAGTACACTTTTGAATTTAGTTTTGTATAAGTTAAGGGTTTTTCATTTATCTCTAAAAAAATGTATATTTTCAATGGAAACGGCTATCCTAGGTGGCTTTAGCATTAATTGGCTATCCTTATCATCCAAATCACCCTGCTCTTTCATCAATCTGCATGGCTTTACTCAACTCATCACCATGCCCAATCACCTTAATAAGCCAACCAACTCATTCTGTATCATTGACTGGATACTAGTCTCAAATCCTGACCTCTACCACCACCCAGAAGCATTACCAGAATCCATCAGCGACCATTCCCCAATTTGTGTCCAGAGATACTGCCCCACCCCCAAAAACTTCATAAAATTAGGATTGCCAAAGCCTGTCAAAGTTTCTACCAAAAGTTTTCAATAACCAGATCTCTTCTACTAACTGGTCTTTCCTATCTCACCTTCCACTAGATTAAGAAGTACTTAAATTCATATTTCTGAATGTACTCAACTCACCCCCCCCATGAAAAGTAAGAGTAAAATTCCACTACTCCCCATGGCTTTCCCAGGCCATCAGTGGTCTCATGCACAAAAGGGATAAAGCTTGGAATCTCTGGACTAAGACCAAATCTACCACACACCTACAAGACTACAAAGAACTTTGTAGCCTCTCCAAAAAGCAAGATTATCTCCACAAGAAAAATATTTACCTTAAACTACAAACATCCTACCAAAATAACCCAACAAAATTCTGGAACACTATCAATCAAATCCTCTACCCAGGAAACCTTAATATTCCCAACCCTTGCCCAGATAACACTCATCTTAATACAGCAACCTTATTAAATACCTACTTTATTGACACAATTAATAAAATATTCCCAGTGCTAACTCCTCTAACTACACTGCCCCACTTCCCAGCTCCAATCATAACAACTCCGTTTCACTCAAACCTTTATCTACAAACTACAGCAAACACCTCCTCCATAAATTCATACCTTGTTCTCCTTTGCTGGACAACCTTTCGCCACTCTTTCTGAGACATGCTGCAAACTCCATTGCCTTTCCAATATCCATCCTAATCAACCACTCTCTAACTGAATCCACTGTTCCTTCACTACGGAAACAACTCTTTATTATACCAATTCACAAGGGTGGTAATTCAACTGACTTTGCTAACTATTGCACCATAGCTATATTATCACCCTGTCAAAGATACTAGAAAATGTATTAAGAAACAAATTATTAACTCAAACCAATCTGCTACTTGAAAACTTATTCACACCTACCCAACACTGACTTCAACTAAACCACAGCACCTCTACACCCCTAATCTTCTTCTCCCACTCTGTCTCCCTCACTAGAAATGACAAAATAGTCTTCTACCTCTTCCTTGACCTCTTGAAATCCATTGACAATATCTGTCCTTCTCTCCAAACTTGCTGACCTTCACCTCTCTCCCTCAACCATCTCCTGGTTCTTTAGCTAACTCTCCAACCAACACAAATCTGTAAAATAGTGTTCTGCTTTTTCTCCCTTCCTACCCTTCCAAATGGGAGTCCCACAAGGATCTATCCATGGCCCCCTGCTCTTTAGCATCTTTACTAAGCCCTTCTCTACATCTTGATCTCTCTCTGCTCTCATACAGTGTGCTGATGACTCTCCCATCATCTCAACTGCTGATAACATTTCTGATCTATACACTCTTACCCAAAATTTCTTCAACTCCATTGAAACCTGGCTAACTAACAATCAATTCATTTCCAACCCCAAAAAGACCAATCATTTACTACTCCTAGCAAATCTCTCTCCCACTCGAAAGCTTCCTGCTCTTCCACTTCATTGAACAACACTACAATCAATGTGGAATCCCATACAAAACTCATAGGGGCCATCGCTGATGACCAGCTTAAATTTGACCTCCATGTTCACTATTGCATTAAGAAAGCCCAATTAAAACTTGGACTACTCTACAGAAATAAAAAAGTTCCTTACTAAAGGTTCTAGAGTAACACTAACTCATGCTTACTATCTCCCCAGCCTACTCTATGGCTCCCAAATCTTAACTAATCTACAGATGTCTCTACAACCCAGACTTGAAGGCACCTACAACAAAGTTGCATGTTTTGTTGCTAAACAATCCCCAAAATCACAGCACTGTCTTTCTTTCCCTCACTGACTTAAACTGGCTTGAGTTCCCCCATCAACTTCAACTCTCTCAATTATCTATTATTCATTCCATTCTCTACCAACCCACTTCCTGGCTTAACATCTCTCCCCTGGTGGCCCTTCATACACCAGCTAGTTCCCTCAGGAGCTCTAACCTACTCCTCCTTGAAATCTTTAAGACCAAGAAAAAAAAAAATGGCCAAAACTTATATAGCTACTCCCCTGTCCAAAACTGGAATAAGTTACACCCTGACAGAAAAATAACAACACATGGATTAAAAAAAGCTTTAAAACAATATATTCTGAATACTTCAGCTTGTAACTGTAACTCCTAACTAATCCCCATCAACACTAACAAGGCTTACATTTGCTTTACTGATGCTACTCATTGTCAAATCTACTTTAACTCTTTTGATGCTGACTCTGTCCTGAGTATAATGGAAACATTTCTCTCTACGCTTAATTGATTTCATTTCCTTTGTATTTAATATTGATTTTGTAGAAATATGTAAATAACTGTTATATTGTTTTGTGATTTAGCTTGTCTTATAATACTCATTACCTTTTCTCACTGTACTACTTTTGCAAATTGCTCATAGGCTTGTTGTCACTTACTCTGTTTCTTACTATATGCAACTTTCTGCATGTAATTTGCATGATTGTTTGTATATTATTAAAACAGTAGAGAAAATGTGGAGCTTTTCTCTCAGGGCCTCTGCTGAAAAAGGGCTTTTGCTCAGTTGGACAGTGAGCAAATGTCAAATAAATAAAATAAATAAAGTGAAGCAGTGTACATAATCAAAATTCCAATTGTGCTTTGACATTTTGTGCCTCTGCATATGGTACATTCCATCCTTGGATTTTAGGTTACTTCAGAGTATTGAAATGTTCATCTCAGTCAGTGGAGAAGGGCTTAGAAACACTGCTCAGCATTTATTATTTGTCAGTGCTGTTTCCAAGAATACCCCATGTTTCTTCTACACATCAGACTAAATCCCTCCTTTGAAGTTTATTCTACTTGAGATATTAATTTCTACCTGCACTCACTCAAAAGCAGCCAAGAGCATGATTACTTCAAATGCTGGGGTCCTGTGTGGTACAGCAGGAATGAGACCATAGGAAGCTATTAAGGCAAAAGTGCAAAATGTAAAGTTGGCTTGATTGCTCCAACAGAGATTAGACCATATTAGCAACTGGTGCAAGGACAATGGTCTCAAATTAAATGTCAAAAATGTAGTATAGTACATTTTTGTAAATAAAGTAGTTTCACTTAACACATAGGAGAGGCACCTCTCCAATAAGACACTGTTGTAATGTATCTGGGCACTATGTTTGATAATTCCTTATCATGTGACCATCTTGTTTCCACAGTAGTTTGGAAATCCTTTTATCTGGCCCATCTAATTTTCAAAGTCATCTCCACTAGATTAGAAGAACTCTCATTTCCATTTCACTTATATCTTACCATACCCATTATTAAATATAATGCACCTTTTGTCATGTATTTATCTAACCATGTCACACCGTGTGAGAGATTTCATAGATTCATAACTAAAAAGATCAGCAGCTTCAGAAGTCTTACTTATCAGGACAGACTGGCAGCACTTTCTCTGTACTCAGTCTCTTACAGACGTCATGAAGATCTGTGCCTAGCTTTTCTGCTATGAAAGATCCAATCCTGTTTGACCTGCCATTCATTCACTGAAGTAATGCCATTGCAAATAATCAATTAAAGGAACTAAGCCTTCATCAGTAGATAAATAAGACATGTTGGTGTGATAGAGTCATATTCCAATCTAATCTTGCACCTGTGCAACAAACTTCCACCATGTGTTAAGTAGACTAGTACCTTTGTCATCTTCAAGGTAAACCTAAATAATTGGATGAGCAGCCTTAAATTCTCCCCTGGTCTGTCTTGTCTTGCCTTCTTGAGATAAGTCAGAAATGCTGAATAGAGTTTTTTGGCTAGGCCTGAAATTGTCTGCAGACTGATAGTCTAGTACTTACATATGAACCTATGAACCTGTAAAAGTAAAGACTATATGCATGGACCTTTCAGTTATGTTTTCTCTTACTAGAGGCATTCCAGTTACCCTAGCAATGCCCCCTCACAGGGGTTGAGGATCTTCTTAGTTTGATGACAGTTGTAAACAAAACATCACAGGCACTGATCATTACTAATGTTAATATTAGAACCTGTGAAGAAACCAAAAATCGGCTGGCTGGGAATGACTGATCTTCTTCTTCTTTCGGCTGCTCCCGTTAGGGGTCACAACAGCAGATCAACTGTTTCCATTTACTCCTGTCCTCTGCATCTTGCTCTGTCACACCAACCACCTGCATATCCTCTCTCACCACATCCATAAACCTTATCTTAGGCCTTCCTCTTTTCCTGTTACCTGGCAGCTTCATCCTTAGCATCTTTTTCCCAATATACTCTGCATCCCTCCTTAGCACATGTCCAAATCAACATAATCTTGCCTCTCTGGCTTTGTCTCCAAACCTTCCAACCTGGGCTGACCCTCTAATATACTTATCCCTAATCCTGTCCACCCTTGTCACACCCAGTGCAAATCTTAACATCTTCAACTCTGCCACGTCAAGCTCTGATTCCTGCCTTTTTGTCAATGCCACTGTCTCCAACCCGTATAACATAGCTGGTCTCACTACCCTCTTGTAGACCTTCCCTTTCACTCTTACTGGTACTCGTCTGTCACATATTACCCCTGACACTCTTCTCCACCCACTCCATCCTGCCTGTACTCTCTTCTTCACCTCTCATCCACACTCACCATTACTCTGAACTGTTGATCCCAAGTACTTAAACTCATTCACCTTCGCCACCTCTACTCCCTGCATCCTCACCATTCCTCTATCCTTCCTCTTATTCACACACATATATTCTGTCTTAGTCCTGCTGACCTTCATTCCTCTTCTCTCTAGAGCATATCTCCACCTCTCCAGGGTCGTCTCCACCTGTTCCTTACTCTCATTACAGATCACAATGTCATGACTGGGAATGACTGATATTGAATCATATTCCAAAATGTAAAGAGACATAACTTACTTTTTCAGTAGCTAAGAAAAGAATAGCAATGCAATCATTTATTTATTTAACATTTGTTGACCGGGAAAGTCCAACTAGGTTCCACAGATCCTGTTTTCAGCAGAGGCCTGGGGAGAAATGCTCCAGACGCATGTCTTTAGAATGTGGGAGGAAACCCACACGAACACAGGGAAAACATGCAAACTCCACACAGAAGGCACCCTGGCCAAGAATTGAACCAGAGAACCTCTTGCTGTGAGGTGATAGCATTATCCACTGCACCACTGCGCCAACCAGTTTACTCTTGCTTTATTTCTATTTTGCAAGAAAGACCTTCAGATAGGCCATAGCTTGGAAATGTTTCGTCTCCCAAGTCCCTGTTTACACTTATCCAGAGTATCAGAACTTGCCAAAGATTTGGGATGCATGGCTAGGCTTAAAAAGGCCCTTGTGGTCGTTAGCCTAGTAAACACCTATGAACCTATTAGCTGTGAAAAGAAAACAGGAGAAACTTCCCTGTTTTAGTTTATTATTTAGTCAGATTTAATAGCCCTCTAGCTACAGAATTCACAAATAATAATGTCTCCTAGCAAAGCAACAAAACACTATAGTATATAATATGTCACTGCAGAAAGGCCTAAATAAAATGCTGTACGGATAGTATAAATAATGACACCTCAACAATGTTTATAGAAACTAGTTAGTTGGCTTCAATGGAAACATTACTGGGGAGTGATGATGTTCCCATAAAGTCACTCACAGACCTAGAAAAAGCAGAGTGAACAGTCAATATATAGTTTGAGAACTATTTCTCAAAAGCAAAACTTACATTATGTAATTCTGGCCAGGAAAAGAAAGTAGTTTCTGAAGACAACAATGAAGGGAGACCGTAATAACATCACAATTACATATAATAAGGTAGTCACAAGAGGGAAAAAGAGAGTAAAAGTGAATGATGGAGCTCCTTTGTGGAGGTGCATATATGGAGGGACATAAAGAAAAAGAGCAAATCACATAATGGGAAGGCATGGATATCTGAACAGTTGAATTTGATACTCTGATGTTCAATAATAAGGAGACAAGATAGAAGGAAATGTGGAAAGCATGGTGTATATCAGGATATATGGAAGTTAATACATTTTGTTGAATTTGGCACACCTGTTTTTTTTTCCATTCTGAAGGGACTGCAAGTCCATGAGGTTTAACGGAGATTCACTGGTGGATTTGTTTTCAGCATATTTGTTGGATTCCAGTGACTATGTTTGATTCATCAGGTAATGTGGATTATCAATTGTGTTATCTTAAGGCTTTATTTCACTCCAATAAGGTGTTTTTCTTATTTATATAACCTTTTGTGTTGACTGTAGAATGGATATTCAGTGCATTCATTATTTCTATTAATGTTCTGAGCCTGGCCTGTGTTGAAGTTCAGTTTATGTCTTTTCGTACTTTGGGAACTATTGTGGTTATTACCAAGTAAACCAGTGGAATTACATTCTATCTCTGGATTAATGGGTTTTGCTTTGGGTGCTTGAGTCTGTTCTAAGATTAACTCCTGGGTATATCTGTTAGTAATATATGCTTATGGACTTTCCCATCAATAATTGTCAGATACTGGATGCTTAATCTATACATACTTAAATTTGGGCATATGTATGAGATTGAACCAACGAAGCTGCCCTGTTGCACTAGGATTCTTCTGTATGCAGCAGCTATTGTGGTTCCATGGGACTGATTCTTGTTTTAAATAACTTATTATTTATTGATGGGTACTGCATAACATTTTTAATAGCAAAACGCCCAGTGCTCCTGATTCCTCGTGGTGCTATCTCTTCTAACTGCTATCCTGAAAGGTTTGATATATTTACCTACCAAACTGAAAGTCTGCTTTAAACTGCCCATGGCATAAAAATAAAAAAGCTCGCTAAGGTTAATAACATTAAAACTTATTCTGTTGTACAACATTAAATGCTGAATTGGGTCTACAGCTCTATACGGGTGTCCCTTATACTTAGTCCAATCCCATAACCTCTGTAAATTTGACCATGTCCCATAGCTGACTCTGTCTCCTGCTGGCTATAGAGAAAGAACTCTCCATCATATCATCAAAATCGGGGTAAGCATGCTAAAAACACTAACTGCAAGCCCTCGCAGTAAGTGTTTGTCAAAGGAAAAATAACTTCAAAATGATCAACACATGGCAGGTTCAGGTTAAGGCACTTTAATCTTGCAGCAAGGAGACAAAAACATGCTAATACAGAGTTTGTCTAACTAGAATCAGGAAGTGAAACTACTTTTATACATTTCTTACAAGGTATTGCCTACTAAGCTGACGTAATAAATCACAAGTTCTTTCAATATTATTTCTCAGCAGCTGTTTGTCCATGATTTTCTGCTGGCATATCAAGTTTAGAAAAAAACTTCCTAAGAAAAACAACGTGGCTTTGACGACCACCAGTCAGATACAACTTTTTACTATGCAATGTTACCATTCAAGGTACTATAGCTAATTCGAGCACAAAGCAAGTACAGATTACAGTTCATTTATTCAAGCAGTCTTTTGTCTGATGTATCTCTTCTTTTCCACAGCTGTGCATGTTCTCATAACATGAACAGGGCTGATTGTTCATATTCAATCACATTATAGAAAAGAGTATTGTTCTATTCATTCACTATTCATTCATTTTCCTGACCTAGCAGATAATCACCTGCTTCCCAGTACATTTCCAAAAGGCATACACATGAATTTTGCTGTGTTAGCAAATACTAGGTCAGAGAGCAACTTGCAATTTGAGAAAGCATACTGCAGTTTGAAAAGCATCTTATAATTTCATATGGAATTGAGCTGTATATAAAATAGAATGAAATGTGTTAACCCTTTTAGCTTCTAATAAGCACTAAACATATACATTAATACATATTCTTCTAACATTTCCCCCCTGTTAATACTTTCTATTCTATTTTCAAAAGCATAAACAATTGCTTCTTCTCCTAACCTCTTTCCTTTCAGAATTTGCAGTTAAGAGAGTCATTCAGTTTAAAACTTATGAAAGTGTTTCATTTTTCAGCAGTTCTTCAATTTCAGTACTTTGATATAAAGTCTCAGAAACTGACATGTCTATAAAATCTTTGATCAATCTTTTCATGCAGGTAATACCACAACAAACACACACTCCTAATAGGAGTAATCCCACACAAATGGCAATCAGGACATTCATTAGGATGCTACCCCACCCCCCAAACAAATTCTGGAAAAAGTCCGTCAGTGGGTTTGGGCCTGGTTTGGTCATGGTCGACACTTGCTGAATCACCTCAAGATGGTCGTTTATCTCATGCTGGTTGTCAGGAATATACGAACAGCACTCCTCTTTTATTAAAGCGCAAATACCACCTTTCACCGCTAGGGTGAAGTCAAGAGCCATGCGGTTTTGAAGCGCCACAGTTCTCATAGCATTCAGTTCATCAGTCATTAACTCGAGAGCAGAAAAAGTTGCATTACAGATTCAAGAAGTTTGGACAGTTTTCTCAGCTCCCAAATCGATTTCACTGTGCCATATGCAGGGGTTATACCTGCCCATGATATGATAGTGTCACTCAAGTCCATGTGTGTCAGTTTATCTTTGTTTTTTACGGAATTATGGTTTCTCCAGCCTGCTTCGATTCATCCCACTGGATTTTCAGGCCTTCTGATTGGATTTCCGGTTTTCTTGGTGACATCTCTGACATTTCGAATTCTTCCCTGAGGCAACACTGCAGTGTGTTGTATGGCCGGAACCAGATAACCCAAAAAACAACTGCCGGACCAGTCCTCAGGTAACCATTTGTATGCCTTTTTCCCACAAACAAAATAACAGTTCTCTACTTTAGCATTAGTATATACTTGCCCTGCATGAAACATTTTCTTATCAATGATAGATAGTTGTTTTAAAAGAACAGGATTACGCTGTATTTCATCAATAGTCTTATGAATTGACTCAAGATATGAGTCATAGTTTGCATCACAGATATAACCTGCATTATTAGCTTTGGTATAACATTTGTAAGGAACAGTCACATTACAATTACTCCAACCTACCTGAATAGTATCATTTTTGTAAAAACATACAATTCCCTTTTGTGTAACAGGCAGGTACAATGCTATTTTGTCTTGTGATTTTACAGTTGTAGTATCAAAAAGCAAATTTTCCCAGGTCTCATTGACCCCTAGGGGGACAGCAGTCATTAATAATCCTCTGTATGCTGTCAGTATAGCTGTGCAGATCCAGCAATTTGAAACATTAAAAGTTTCAGCATACACATATTTAATTGCTTGGTAGGTGTTAAAGTTCGGATGCCAGCCTATGAATGATTCATGTTTATTCAGTTCAGCTCATGTGGCTGGAAAAAGGAAAGGCCATAACAAAAAGATTAATGTTATCAGTATGGCCAACAGAATGATCATGCAATACTTCTGAGGTTGTTCAGCATTTCTACTTGCTCCATATCTGTTCATTTTGTTCTTGTGTAACAGTAACAAGTTTTTTGTCCAGTTCAAAGTTTTTAACCAATTTACAGTGTGTCAGATGAATCCAGGATGCTCGCTCTGCGATCTTGACTGCAGTGGGTGTTGACAGTAGCACCTGGTATGGCCCTTCCCACTTCAGTGTGGTCCAGTTTCTTTTCTTGATAACTTACACCCAGACCCACGTGCCTGGGACTACTGCTGCTTCCGATGGTCTGGTTTGTTCTATATCTGAAACAGAAATCAACTGCAAAAGTTGTTTATTACTTAGAAGATGTCTCATGTATTCTGCAAGTGAACTGTCAGCCTCCTGGTCTGCAGGCATGAGAGGTTTCCACTGAGGTATATAATATGCCCTCCCAAACAGTATTTCAAAAGGAGGTAAGTTAACCCCTTTGCATTTGGAACAGTTCTCATGCTCAACAGTGCCAGAGGCAGGCAGTGCACCCAGTTCCTCTGTGTCTCACTAATCAATTTTCTAAGTTTGTTTTTCAAAACCCCATTATGCCTCTCTACTAATCCTGCAAATTGGGGGTGGTATGCACAATGGTTCTTTAAGGAAATTCTGAAATATCGACTCAACTGTTGTATGGTTTGATTTACAAAGTGTGTGCCATTGTCACTGTAGATCTTTTCCGGTATGCCAAATCTAGGAATAATTTCTTTAACAAGGACTTTTGCAACAGTAGCTGCATCTGGATTTTTGGTCAGAAAAGCTTCCACCCATTTGGAAAACATATCTATAATGACAAAACAATATTTCTTATTTTCACATTTGTTTAGTTCTATGAAATCCATACAGATAGTATGGAATGGGAATGGTGGTGTTGGGAAACTCCCTTGCTTAGGCTTCAATGCCCCTTGTGCATGATGCCTGTTACAAACATGGCATGCTGCACAAAAATTGTTTGTATAGTTTGTAAATCCATATGCAGTGAACACATGGTTCACTAACTGTACCATCCCCCCTGTTGAGACATGGCACTGCCAATGGCTCAACAAAGCTGCATATCTAAGCAAGTTAGACGCCAAAATTGGTTTTCTTTCTTTGGAGATGTACAGCCCTTTCTCAAGAATTGCTCCTCGTTTTATCCATTTCTGTTTTTCTACATTTGTAGTAAGTGTCTGCATTGTTTTTAACATTTCTAAATCTAAAATCTCAGAAGGTTGTAATTCCTCACTCAAAAGAAATACTTCTGAAGCTGAAGCTGCCTGTTTTGCAGCTATATCAGCTCTCGCATTACCTTTTGAAATCCAATCCTGTTACTTGGTATGAGCTACACATTTACAAATAGCTACTTTCTGAGGTAACTGAATAGATTCTAACAAATCTAAAATAAATTGCGCATGATTAATCGGTTTACCAGTAGATGTTATCATTCCTCTATTTTTCCACTGCTGCGCAAAAACATGTACAGTAGAAAAAACATACTGGCTGTCAGTAAAAATGTTCACACATTTACCCTTTGTCAAGGTACATGCCCTTGTCAAAGCAATCAATTCTGCTGCTTGTGCAGATAAGTTGTGTGGTAAAGACTTTGCTTCTAAAATCTCAGTATCAGAAACTACTGCATACCCTACTAGATTCTGTCCTGTAGGACCCCTTCTGCATGAGCCGTCCATGTAATATGTCACCTCGACATCATCCAAGGGAACATCCATTAGATCCTTTCTAGGCAGTGTCTTTTGCTCAATTTCCTGCAGGCAGCTGTGTGGTGTGCCATCCACAGGGGTCAGGAGCAAGGTAGACGGGTTTAAAGTTGTACATCGTTCAATTGTCATATGAGGTTGGCACAGGAGTATAGTCATACAAGAAAGATGTCTAGCAGGAGAAAGATATGCTACTTTTTCTTGCAGTAAAATAATTGCGACTGCATGAGGCACTCTCAATGTGAGAGGGTGGAACAACACTACTGAGGCCGAAGCCTGTACTGCCAATACAGCTGTAACTACTGCTTGTACACAGTGGGGCAGGGATCGCGCCACTGGGTCCAGCTGTGATGAATAATAAGCTATGGGGCATTGCTTATCCCCATGCTGCTGTGTTAACACTGATGTCATGTAACCTTGTTTACAATCTACAGCTTGGAAAAAACGTTTATGATAGTTTGGTAATCCTAAAACTAATGAGGATGCTATCAGTTGTTTCAGTTTGCAGAAAGCTGATTCTGCTTCTGGTGTCCATTGTAATAAATCTTGTGCTGCCATAGGCTTCTTGTATATCAAGGTGGTCAGTGGAGCAGACTCCAAGGCATAGTTTGGAATCCAACTCTGACAGAAATTAGTCGTGCCCAGGAAGGACATCATTTCCTTCTTGGTAATCGGTTTGGGTACTTGCAAAATTGCTATTTTTCTATCTTCATCTAATGTTCTGCCTTCTTTGGATATTACATATTTATTTATTTATTTGCATTTGTTAACCGGGTTGGTCCAGCTGGTTAAGAATTACCCTTTTTCAGTGGAGACCCAAGGGGAAAAGCCCCAAACAGACATACAAATACATACAAATAGAGACAAATTAACAATATTACAGCGGAAAACAATAGTATGGGTACAATATCCCAGGTATTTAACCTGCTTTCTCCAAAGCTGCAATTTGGTTTTGTTTACTTTATGTCCTTGTGTGGCTAAAAATTGTAATAATGCTATGGTATCTTCTCTACATTCTTGCTGGGTGGAGCTGCCAGCAGGATGTCGTCTACATAAAGTAAAATTTGGCTGCCTCTTGGTGGGCTAAATCCTGACAAGTTGCTTGCCATCTCCTGTGCAAATATTGTTGGGCTTTCACAATACCTCTGTGGTAGTCACGTGTATGTATACCTTTTTCCCTGAAATGTGAATGCAAACCAATGTTGGCTGTCAGGGTGTATCGGTATCGAAAAAAACGCATTGCTAATATCTACCACAGAAAAATACTTCTGTTGAGGCTTCAAATCATTCAATAGGGTGTGTGGATCTGGCACCGTAGGTGCTCTAGGTATTACTGCATCATTTACGGCTTGTAAGTCTTGGACCATACGCCATTCTCCATTTGCTTTCCTAACAGGTGTATTACATGGTGAATCGGGAGATTCTATCAGTACTCTTTCCTTAAGTAAGGCTGCTATTATAGGTTTGATTCCTATTTCTGCATCCTTTCTTAAGGGATACTGTCTCTTTTGAGGTCTGAATGCTGATTTTGGCGTAATAGTAACTGGTCCTGCTGTATGAATTAGTCCTACATCTGATTTCCCTGTTGACCAGAGAGTTTCTAGTATGCTCCGTAAAGCTTTTTCTTCCTTTTCTAGTAAGAGTGCTAATCAGCTGCCCTCACTAGACTGCAAGTGTACAGCTGGGTGTGTCTGCATTATCCAATTTAACTTCTGTTTTTGTATTCCCTGTTCTGACAATTCTAACTCTGTTTGTTTTTCCCACTTTGTGACTTTTTCTCCAAGATCTGCCCATTTCACATTCTTGTCTTTGGTTAAACTAACATGTGGTAATTGATTAGATTTATAGAGTGCAAAGAATTCCTGGGGCAATGAACAGCTGACTACACTGTTCCCTTCTGTGTCCCAGTACAGATTACATAATACTAATCTGTTTGCATGGTTTTTAAACAGTTCTTGCTCATATTCCTTATCAGGTCCTGGTGTGCTACAATAATACAGAGTACAGTGCAACAAATGCTGTTTATCAGTGTCAAGGGAGGGGGACTTACTGATGGCTATGTTCATCAGTTCTTTGGTTACTGCCCCTGGACCAGTCGTAACTAAGTCCTGGCTGTACCAATAAAATGTTTCACCCTCCAGTCGCACCACAAAAGTATCCATTTGTCGCTGTGCTTCCATACCCTGCATAGTCGGTACTACTGCTATGCCAAATATCTGCATAAGATCTCTGCCCAAAAGGTTCACGGGGCATTTTGCAGAGACAACAATTTTGCTTTTCTGGGTCATCCCTGAAACAGGGTCAGTTATTGCGATGTTATGGAAGAGTGGCTCCCAATACAGCTGTCCATTAGCTGCTTTCACTAATATGTAATCAAGTGATTCTGAATTTTCTGATAGTTTGGAAGGATGTATCAGGGTCCGTGAAGCCCCTGAGTCACACAGGAATTTAACTTCCCTCCCCTCTACCAGAAGTGTAACTTCCGGTTTTGTGTCTGCTAAATAGAGCTCTAGGCTCAATAATGCCAAGTCTAAAATTTCACTTTCTTCACCATCAGTGATTTCTTGTACTTCCTCTATTTCTTCTATCACATTTTCTACTCCCTCTATCACATTTGCATTTGTCTTTTCTTGGTTATTCCCTTCTAGTGATTCTTGACTATCATATAGTCAGTCCTCACCCTCCTTATCTTCCATGGCTGCCTTCTTGTTTTGCTTGCAATCCCTTGCTAAATGTCCCTTTTTCCCGCACATAAAACATTCACCCCTTTTCTTTCTTTCTTCAAACTCTTCTGATCGTTTATCAGTTTGATTGTTTCCCTGGGCACTTTTCTTGCCCTTTTTCCCGGACTGTACTACATAAACTTCTGCTCCGTCTTCTACCGCAAATACTTGGGATTTATTTTTCTTTTTACTGTTAAAATGCCTTCCGGCATGCCTAGCATATTCAAGTAGTGACTGTAATCTACTTGTACGATGGTCTACCATGTGCTTTGTAATAAAGCTGCTTATAGGCAAAATACTGCCTTTGAAAAATGCATTCTTTAATTGCTGCTCATATGGGGAATCATGTGTTTGATCTTCAGGTACCTGCATTCCACAATGGTTATTAAAACACTCTAATAATCTAGCATAATATCTGTCAACAGTTTTACCTTCCTGTTGGATGCATTGATTAATGCAAGTCCAGACTGCCCTAGGCTTCCATTTCTCAGAGATTCGGTCTATTAGACCTTTCACTCTGTTATCCAATTCTGCATTGCTATGGGGGAGTGGCTTATGCTCTGCATCATGGGGATTCCAGTTGCCACTGATCATGTGCCAATCTGGACCTACGATCTGTCTGACTACTTTTGCTACTTCTTCTCCATTCAAATGATAACTTAACCTCATGCCCTGTAAGTCTTCTAAGAATTTTCTAAAATTAACTTTCGGATGGTGAATTCCCTCTGTGGCTTTCCGGATGTCTTCTGGTGTCCACGGTCTATATACTAGAAGAGTTGGGTCCTGTCCTGCCTGTCCTGCCTGTGGATTTGGTACTTCTATGAGTGGACATATCTCTTCTTCACTCATAGCTCGTGAATTTTTATTTATTTCATATAACTCAATATCTCCTCTTAAGTTATGTGTTCGAGACCTGGTCTCAATGGGATCTCTAACATATGGTCTTGGCTTTACGGTGACAGCCGGGTATAGCGGAGGTGGACCAGCTTGTCCACTCTCTTCATATTCCGGTGCAGGAAGCGGAGGGGGTGGAGGGGCTGATGCCCTTACCAAGTTATTGTCTTCTTTATCTAGAAACATAGCTTTTGAATTATTACTTTTTTGCTCCCTACAGTTTGCTTCCTCAATCCACCTGTGTGCTTGAGGAATCCCCAATTGACATTGCTTTTTTACCTGACCTTTTGCATCAGCTTTAAGCTGTTTGACAAGTTTAATAAGCGAGGATTTTTCTAATTTGCCATCAAATTCATATTTATTAACCCATTTTGTATAGTATCTAATATTGTCAGCACGCTGTGATTGCATATATTTTGCATCTTCGGTTAGTGGTGGGTTTTGGGAACTTTTTGTGCACTTATTACCCATATTGTTCTGACTGTTAAAAAATGTTACGTAACCCTTCTTATTCTCACGTGGTACCACGATTTTCTATTTCACGGTTTATCTAGAATAACTGTCTTACCTATTCTGTTTCCCTGATCTATGACAAGACTGCAATCTTTCTGTCCCTGACTTGTGCAATACAAATCTCCTGACAGATATTTTCAATCAAGTCCCTGATCTAAAACAGAAAAAAGGTAAATTTCACCTTACCTGAGCCTCCGTGATTGATCCTCTCTGGTTCGTATACCGACTCGTCCTCCAGTCGCAGATCAGAAAAGTGGCTGGCCTCTTTTGAACGTCAGTTCAGTCGGAGGTCTTTCAAAGCAGAAGAACCGATGTGGTCTCTTCCCCGTACGGTTTCATGCCACCTGGCCCATCTGACCTGAAGCGAAGAGAGAGATCCGGCTCGAAGGACCAATCTGTCAAAGGAAAAATAACTTCAAAATGATCAACACATGGCAGGTTCAGGTTAAGGCACTTTAATCTTCCAGCAAGGAGACAAAAACGTGCTAATACAGAGTTTGTCTAACTAGAATCAGGAAGTGAAACTACTTTTATACATTTCTTACAAGGTATTGCCTACTAAGCTGATGTAATAAATCACAAGTTCTTTCAATATTATTTCTCAGCAGCTGTTTGTCCATGATTTTCTGCTGGCATATCAAGTTTACAGAAAAACTTCCTAAGAAAAACAACGTGGCCTTGACGACCACCGGTCAGATACAACTTTTTACTATGCAATGTTACCATTCAAGGTACTATAGATAATTCGAGCACAAAGCAAGTACAGATTACAGTTCATTTCTTCAAGCAGTCTTTTGTCTGATGTATCTCTTCTTTTCCACAGCTGTGCATGTTCTCATAACACGAACAGGGCTGATTGTTCATATTCAATCACATTATAGAAAAGAGTATTGTTCTATTCATTCACTATTCATTCATTTTCCTGACCTAGCAGATAATCACCTGCTTCCCAGTAAATTTCCAAAAGGCATAAACATGAATTTTGCTGTGCTAGCAAATACTAGGTCAGAGAGCAACTTGCAATTTCAGAAAGCATACTGCAGTTTGAAAAGCATCTTATAATTTCATACGGAATTGAGCTGTACATAAAATAGAATGAAATGTGTTAACCCTTTTAGCTTCTAATAAGCACTAAACATATACATTAATACATATTCTTCTAATAGTGTTCCTACCCACTAAAATGCTAATAGGGCACAGTAAAGTTTGTAAATTACTCTAAATCCCTATTCTACTTCCTCACAGTCTCAGGCTCTAAGAACCTTGTGGTATGGTTAAGTGACCACCTTCCACTCCCTCTCCTATCATCTTTACATATACTGGTTATAACACTACTAAGATCTATAGCCACTGCAGCTCACTATGTCACCACCCAAAACAATGTTATTTTTCTCATTGCTAACCATCATGCTCATTCATTATCTCCTGACCTATTATGAAAATCAGTATTTGCTAGGATTTTACTACCCAAAATGCCAAACAACCACCCCGATATTGACAAATTTAATAGACCACCTAATAAGTAGCCCAACATCAAATATCATTACCTGTACAAACTATCAACCTACCAGTGCCAGATATATCAGCTCTAAAACCAAACACTACCAAAAACTAATAAATACATTCTTGAAACTTATATTAAGCTTACACTATAACCTCACAATGGATGGTGACATCCACCCTAACCCTGGCCCATCTAATTTTGACAAACTCAACTCCCATACTAGTACCCCTACCAATACAACATCACTAAACAGGCCCCCCAGCTCCCTCCTAGTCTGTCACCTAAACATCAGAAGCTTAAATAACAAGGTACATGACCTACACACCCTCCTAGCCGTTCATTCCCCTGACATACTCTGTCTAACAGAAACCTGGCTAAAACCTCATACTTCTGACAATGAAATATTACCACATGGGTATAACATACTGAGGTTAGACAGAACCACTAGGAAGAGAGGCGGGGTAGCTATACTATATAAATCTACTCTTAATGCTACCTTGGACTCCATACAACCACCCCACGTAAACAATGCTGAAATTCTTTCTACCAAATTTCAAATTAATAAAAATAACTGCATACAGATTGTCTGTATGTATATTCCTCCAGGGAACAATGTTGCTACCGTAGAAAGCATCTTCCATTCGTTATCCAGCACCTGACCTCAAGAAACCATAGTACTTGGAGATTGCAACATAGATTGGAATACCTGTTCCTCTGAATCTCCATCCACCTATGTAAACCTATATGAGTTTACACAGCTCATATCCACCCCACCAGGATAGGTAAACCTAATAATAAAGAAAGTATACTAGGCTGGATCCTTATCAACAGCCATCCCCAACAGTACACATCAGGTACCCTCCTTGATGACCTAAGTGATCACTTTCTTACCTACATAATTAAGCATAAAGCCATAAACCCCTATCAGCCCATCCTCAAAACAATAAGATGTAAGAAGTACTTTAACCCTGCCAAATTCTAGGATGAACTTAAATCTTGTAATTGATCAGTACTAAAACAATTACCCCTGGATGAAGTTGTTGCTTACTTTAATAACAAATTCCATACGATCCTAGATTTCCATGCTCCCCGCCCGTTCCATTAGAATAAAAACAAAAGTTGCACCATGGCTTACTAAAGAGATCAAATCAAAAATCACTCTCAGAAACAGAGCATGGTCCCTATGGCGTACCACAAAAAAACCTTAGACCAAATCGCATATCGGCAGTTAAGAAATGAGACTAAAAATCCATTTTACTAGACCAAAAGAACTACTACTGCCATCTACAACAGAAAAATCAAAGTAACCCTCAAAAGTTTTGGGCATGCATAAATAAACTAATGCACCATGGTCAAATCCCCACTCCAACCCCCGCAGCCGCCATAGATAAACCTCCTGAGGATGTTGCAAATACCTTTAACTGCTTCTTTACTAAGACCATCCAATCCCTAGCTAGTCAGCTTCCTCCTAGTTGCCCTAGTTTAAAGTCCTCTTTTCCTAGTACCCACCTTTCCTTTAGATTTCAAGCAGTTGCCAACTCTGTTATTCATGCCCTACTCAAAAAATTAAAACCTAACACTATCAGCTGATCTTCTCCCGGCAAAGTATCTGCAAAAAGCTGCTAATGCCATAGCTTACCCCATCTCTATTCTAATTAACTGAACCATAGCAGAAGCCACCATCCCCTCCATCTGGAAAATAGCCTATGTAATACCACTCCATAAAGGTGGTAGCTCCACTGAATTATCTAATTTCAGGACCATAGCTATATTGTCACCATTGGCCAAAATTATGGAAAAATGCATCCATAGACAATTAGTACACCATCTTATATAGAACAATCTACTGTCTAACTCTCAGCATGGTATCAGGCCTCATCACAGCAACACTTCAGCCCTCCTTGCCTTCTCTAACACCATAAACCATAACCGCAACAATAATAAACTATCCTCAGCCGTCTTCTTGGATCTCTCCAAGGCATTCGACATGGTAGATCACCAACTACTACTTCATATCTTGAAAAGTAATCACTTAGATAATCTAGCTCTCCAATGGTTCCAATCTTATTTGAATGGTAGACAACAGGCTGTCCTCTCTCCTACCTAATACCCTGGGAGTCCCCCAGGGCTCTATACTGGGACCTCTTCTCCCCCAGGGCTCTATACTGGGACCTCTTCTATTCTCCATTTTTATTAACGACCTCTACACTGTCATCCCTGATGCAACATGTATCAGTATGCAGATGACTCCACTCTGATATGCTCAGCTTCCTCCCAGTCAGATCTGTTGACATTATCCCAGAATACTTTTAATAC
The DNA here is from genome assembly GCF_019279795.1 of Protopterus annectens. Lineage (NCBI taxonomy): Eukaryota > Metazoa > Chordata > Ceratodontiformes > Protopteridae > Protopterus > Protopterus annectens. The sequence continues at coordinate 80,081,518 of NC_056730.1, read as the reverse complement.
AGTGGAAACTTAGCTATCTGACCGTCATCTGATCCAAAACCCTAATAAAACAAAGCTGCTACTTTTCTTCCCCACTAGTAGGAACAATGCCTTATCCTTCTCCATACAGTCTAATAATGGTACCACAATCTCCACTGACTCCTGTACAAAACTCTTAGGTGTCAACATTGATAATAACCTTAAATACGACATGCATGTCAATAATACTATTAAATCCATCAATAAAAAACTTGGTCGTTTTACAAAATCAAACCTTTCCTAACCCCAGCTGCCAGAACTGCCATTGCCCATTCTCACTTACTCTTGACTCTACTTTATGCTTCCCCTTTACTTACCAACCTAAATAAAATGGAACTCAATAAACTATCTCGTTGTTATAATCACACTGCCAGATTTGCAACTGGTATGCATTATAGGACACACCACTGTAATAACCTAAAATCACTTGGGTGGTTAGAACTGCATTGCCTAATTCAATATAACCAGCTTATAGTGACATATAAAGTACTGAACCAACCTGAAAATACACCTGCACTCTACACCTATAGCAACCTCAGAGCACTGCGTTCTTCTAATAGACTCCTTGTCCAAACTGTCAAAACCAACAATTCAGCTGGTGCCTCTCTGTTTACCAACTCTGTTGGTAAAATTTGGAATAACCTTCCTACAGACATTACCCTAGTATCCACCCTAAGTCAATTCAAGAAAAGCCTAAAACAGTATTTTAAGTCACACTGGCTATGTCCTTGCTCTAAGCTGACTAGCACTCACACTATTACTGTAAGGTAACATTTTCCTGGCTTCTCTACTGGATTGAAGTTTGTAAGATTTTTACCTTATCTAACCTTTTTTTTTTTTAATTGTACAACTTTCTTACTACTATAGACTGTTGACAGTTACTAACATGTTTAAGTTTTATGTAATGTCTTTAAGTTTTATGTAATGTCTTTCTGTTTGTACCTTGGAGCTTTTCTCCCAGGGCCTCTGCTGAAAATGGATATGTATCCAGTTAGACTATCCCGGTCAAAAATGTAAAATAAAATAAATAAATAAATATAAGCTTTTTATGAATGGAGAAAGAAAAGCAGAAAAACAGAAGGACAGAGAATAAGAGAGAGTGAGAGGAACAGATTACAGCACTGCTGAGGAGATAAAACCTATTTTCTATTAGCCAAGAAAACAAAGATCTTAGTAACTTGAAAACAGCATATTTTGAGGACTCGTATGTTGCCCAGTTTTTCAACTCACAGTCTATGTTGCATCATTTTTTCTTTAAACCAATGCCTATACAATTGTAATAAAATTTGTATTAAACAAATTTGTTATTCATTTCTGTGATAAAAACTAAGCATAGAACTGTTTTTTTTAATTCTACGGTGAATTTACTTTAGTGGAAAATATACTTGAACAACCTCAGCTCAGGATATGAGACTATGTTGGTCCACAGGTGAATATATTTAAATTTATGTCTGGGTCACCAAGGATATGAACACTGTAATAAACACAGTTTGCTGGACAGCTGACAGGGGAAAGAGATAACTTTCTTTTTTAGGGAAAAGGTGAGGGTTTTACACCATCCCCAAGCAATTTTGCATAGAGGCTGGACACAACAGCAGGTGATGTTAAAATGGGAGAGATAGAGAAAGAGATGGTGTGGTCATGGTACAATCACTCTCAGAACAAGTAGGTCAAGGGACAGGTATCTTCTATTGCCTACACTACATCTCACCACTTGTGGCATTCTTGTAGTGCAAAACCCCTTCCTTGCCTCTCAGTGCTGTTGCCATCCTGAGCCTGATATGTAAGGATGCCAACAGCTATTAAGGCCACATTCCTCAAAATAATTATTTGGCCCATGAGAGGGGAAAATAGTGGTGGCTCAGCTTGTAATATAGAGCCACACCTCCCAACTTCCTTGTGCAAGAATTATGGTCAAAGACAAAAATAATGGGGGGACAAAGGTCCAGAATCAGGGACATATTTTATATATTTAATTTACCAGTTTTGAAAGATGGCAAAATAACAAGCTTTGCAGTAGCTTGTATTTTCTGATGGATATTATGTCTGAACCTCAAATGTCTGTCATTATTTAGTGACTTCAATTCTCACTTGCCAGAAAGCCATATATTTTATGAGAAACGGACCAAAAAGCATGAGGCAAAAATCTGGCCATTCTATAAAAATGTGAATGGTTGAGAGATATGAATAGAGCTGTTGTCTGTGGTGATGAAGAGAAGAGCTGATGATGAGACTGGAGGGATGGAGAGATGCCATCCAGCCATGAGCAGAGCCATGAGTCCAGAATGGTGTGCCCTGAGACAAAATTTGATGAAAAGTCTATTTTTCTAGAACTCACTAGAAGTGTGTTATCATGCGTCTATCACCAAACCAGTAACCAAATAAGGTCCACACAGTCCAGATGGCCAGAAACAAACTACCAAAACTTAAAAACAGTTTAAAAAATCACTAAGAAGTTACTAAAATTCCTTTTTGTTATTTAAAAACAGTCTTGTTAAGTACATATCCCCAATCCTTGGGACTTCATCAGAACACAAAAATCAAAGGACAAACCTAGTTTAAATACCCCATGAAAATGTTAATATGGTTTCTAATTAAGTATCTTAATTAAAGGTATAGCCCCCATTTCTTGGCAATCCAAGTAAATAAGTAAATTTCCAAACTATTAAAAGAAACTGAGTTAAAAATAAACCATCAGTCAATAAATATAAAAAATGAATACTGAAACAATGTATATAGTAAAAAAAACTTTCAGTGCTTTAAAAACTTTAAAAACTTCAAGACCCTTGCAGTTTTGATCCCCACCCTTTAAGCAGTATTTGCGTATGTGAATTTCAGTGACCCACTTCCTCTCTATTTCATAACTGTGCTGCTCTCATTCTAAGAACTGGTAGCATGGAGACATGATCGTTCAGTCCAGGTTTAACTGCGAAATCCAATTTAATTAGCCAGTATAATTCTATATATTCCAATTTGTTTTCCCAATGTCCACTTCTACTATTTGGCTGAACTGTCTGTTGTTGTGTCTTTCGGCTTTTCCCGGTTAGGGGTCACCACAGCGAAACTCCAGTCCGCTAATGATTGGTAGCTGATTTTTACTTGCCGAGTTACTAGCCCTGATGCACAACCTTCAACGAATTCAACGCCTATTCACGTATGTCTCCATGCAGTAGATGCTCTAATGAACTGTCTGTAAAATGTCAAATTTAAATGCAGTAAACCCAGTGCATACTAAGGCGTGTTTAAACAAGGCATTATTCTCACTGCCTCTTTTCAAATCATAAAGATCTTCATATATTCTTTTAGATGATCTCCTTTCTGTCTTCCCCACATAATAAGCCTAGAAATGGTTACAAGTTGCAAGGCAAACCAGCCCTTTAGATTCACAATTCCCTTTATGTAAAATAATCTGTGACCTACAGTAATTTTCTAAAGTAAATACCGTAATTTCATTAATGTAAGCACAAAACCTACATCAAAGGCATTTAGTGATTCCTACTAATCCCTTATCTTTACCTTTTTCTAAGATGCCCTTAATGTTAGTTTCCACTTTATAAATAAATAGTGGGGCTTCACCCACTGTATCAAATAAGTGTAATATAAGAAACAATGTAAATAATTTTTTGTTGTTATGGGGATGTGGCTTCAGAATTTGTATATAATTCGGTGGCATACTGTGAAAAAGCTCCCCACAATGAGGAGGGGGTCAATGAATTTGTTTCTCCATTGAAGTTACTTAAATATGATGTTTTCTGCTCTGCTTATTCATTGTCTGGCCTTACCTGATTTGATTTTGCCATATGTAACTCCATTAGTACTTTGATTTCCTGAAGTGCTTAAATATGCTTTTCAAGTAAGCAAAAAACTGCAAGAGCTGGACACACTGAGTGTATTCAATAGTTTATTCACAAACAAAGCAAACCATAAAGCTTTCAGGCAGATATTATTCTTCAGTGTGTATATCATGCCCTGTGTACCCAGCTCTTGGAGATTTTTTGCTTACTAGTTTGGATTTTTTTGTTCTTCAACAGTGGATGACCTCAGTGCTGGTCCTATTTGTTGTTCTCCCTTTGCCTTTAAATAGTTTCCACATCTCTGAAGATAGGTACTACATTTATTTAGTTTCCCTTTAAATGGTTTCTGGTTTTGATGTTGACATATTCTAGTTTCCCTCATCTGAACAGTATTTATCTCGACGGACATTTTGTAGAAAATGTTGCCTGAAAACTGCTTAGTTTTCTGTATGACCTACTAGTATAAAGTTAGAATATAATTTATAATACAGCTTGCATCAGACCTCACTCACACTGTGCATAGTATTAGCCACTCTTAACTCCACAATACCATTCTTGATTGAAATCTGACCGCAAACATATGGGTTAATTATGCCAGCTCTTTTTTTTTTTGTACCATTCTGAATCCAGTTTGCTCTTTTCATATTTCTTTCCAAAATACAGTACATTGAGTAAATATTCGCTGAAAGCCATGCATTTGATCATTCATACATCATATCCAAGTTTTGTGTAACCATTCCTTGCCATCATGGTAATGAATCATTAGATGTCCGCCCTTTGCAGAGAAACATTCTTCTCTTACCTTTGTAGTCCCTCTGAAAGTATCTCCGTTGTTTGTATGTCAGGGAAGCATATCTGCTACTGAACTACTGGAAGGGAAACTTATTTACTGAAGATGCCTTTTGCTATTCTTTCTGTGTGTAATTGCATAGCCACTTAATGTCTCAGATAGTCACCCTCTGACATAATCAGGCCTTATTGACTTATTGCTTTATAATAGTTTGTTAAAGTACATCCGCTAAAATATTACTACATCCCACATTCAGATCATATTTCTGGTCTTGTCATTTCTGTTAAATTCTTTCCTCATAACTACGGACAAAGCCAAAGATAATGAGTGGGACAAAGGCCCAAAATCATGGACAATTTTAAATAGTACTCCAGGTCAGTAAAACATTAATAGAACTACAGATTTTGGATCAACACACATTTTCTTTCCAACAAGCAGTATGAACTTCTAATGTCTAACATTATTGACTGACTGTAATTATGATCTTGTTTACCTGAAAATCAAAAAATACTAGGGACAAGGCAAATATATGAGGAAAAAACAGGGATGTTCTGCAAAATCAAGGGCAATAGAGAAGCACGAGTCTTGTACTTTGATCAGTCAGTTAAAGAAATATATCAAAGTCTATACACAAATCCCCTTGCTGTGAGCCTTTTCATGAATACTGCATCTCCTTAGTGTCTGGGTAAGCTCAGTAGATCTCTCCAGCTTTGATGACTATATCATATTTAATGAATCTAACATTTACCTGAATGGCTTGTTCCTTTAAATTCAATGAGCACTCTTTGCCAGAATGTTTATACTTCATGTACTATCTGTCAGAAAGGACATGTAAAACAGAGAGGCAGAGGGAATGACGGAATGAGAGATAGAGGTAGAAAGAGAGAGAGAGAGAATGTGTTGGACTTAACTATGAGCAATATAAAAGCAAACTGTCAGCAATAATAGTTTAATAAGACATCAGAAATATATCACGGCAAATTAATTCTGTTTTGCAGAAAGTAAGAATGGCACACAGGCAGATTACATAACTTTTCATTTTATGAACCTATCATTCCAAACTGCGGTTCTTAATGCTTGATTATGGCACAGCTTCAATGCTACGGACTACAATATTATGTAAATAAGTAGTTTTCATGTCAGATGCTGACATACTTTACTGCCTACTGCTCAAAATGCCTTTTGGCTTGGTCCTTGCATTCATTATTGGAGTTTTTTGTGGTTTGGCAAAAAGAACAACAAAGCTCTCTTCTGCTTACTTTTGACCAGAGAAAGAAAGTATACGTGCATCTAGATAAATACCTTGATAAGCAATGAAACCTACTCTTTCGATACTTAAATTTGTATTAAACTGATTGCAGCTCTTTCTAGTAAACAGAATAATGAACTCTAATTGTAAGCAGATTGTTAATTGCTTGAGAAATAGAAATTAAACATTTTGCCTTAAAAACAAAGCTCAGAAGATGAATCTTAGAATACTTTTTGAGAGCACATATCGAGTGAGTTATGACCAGAGAAATGCATGTTTCAGCTGACCTTATTCTGATTTATTACTAGTTCGACAGATAAACAACGTATAAGAGAAGCAAGTGTTTAAGTGCTTTTAGCTTTGAAAACTGTAACCTACTTAGTACTGTCTGCTACACATACAGCAGACAGGCAGAAGATAGACAGGCAAAAGGTAATTGTACTCAGATCAACCAAAAGCTTTAAAAGCTATTAGATAATTCACTCTGCCACACTTTTTTTAATTCTGTGGCAGTGTGAAGTGTGATACACCTTTCAAGACTGTCAGAACTGTTCCGGCACTGATCCATGGTGGGTACAATGCAGGAATCAAGGAACTGATCTGACAAAGATTAATATCTAAGTTTGTTAACAAGCTTTATCTTTTTGCTAGTTTCAGACCATAATCAGCATGTACCATGTACTATACAGTCCATTATGTGACAATGTGGAACATCACATTTGGGAACACAGGCATCAACGTTTTTTTTTTTTAACCTGATGAGCAACAGACCTTCCCTACATGGCACATTTTAAAAGTGTAAGTTATCGGAAAATAAATACATGCACTTAAAGACAAAGGGATGATTCATTACAGATCTTATTAAGGGAAGACCTTGTTTGCATTGCAGAACAGTTGCGATGATTGACAACAACTAATGAAGAACTATGAAATTTAGTACAGGGCAGATACCAATGTATCTGCTAATACATAAACCATACACTTGAAGTGCATTGAGCTACATGAGGTAGTATTTTGTCATTGAAAAGCTGGCATTATAGTACTGGAGTAATATGATACTGTAATGCCATACTATAGTACTATAGTGCTATGGTGCAGTAATGTCACGTTTCAGTACTGGAGTAATGTGATAAATGCTAGCACCACATGTCCAGAAAGTGCCATGGTAGTACAAATGACAAAGAGGAAAGAAATGTCACATTGTTGCACTTCTAAGCTGATCTCATAGCAGGTACTGTGGGCAGTACAGTAGTATTTTCTATATAACAGTTTTTTTTTACACTTAAACCTAATGTTATTTTGTTTGCTATTTTGATAACTGGTGATCTAAATGTACATATCAAGACACAAAGAACAGGATATGACTACTGCCTAGGTCCACATGGGTGGGTCAACAGGAATAAAAAAGGAAAGGCAATTCTAGACTTTTGTCTGGCAAATGGCTTGATGGTGGCCAACACATGGTTCGGTAAGAGAGTCAGCAAAATGATCAGGCACAGGAGTGGCCAATATGCAACTCAGGTAGACATCCTTCTTGTAAGGAAGGAGTAATGGGGTAGAATCAGTGGCTGCAAAGTTCTCCTCAGTGAAACAGTCAGCCGACAGCATAAACCACTGGTTGCCACAATCAGCTGCAAGTGGTGGTCAAAGAAGATTCTAAGGTCAACATATATTAGGCTAAAGACCTGGAATATTACTAGCTAGAAAGCACAAGAGTTCAAGGAATTACCTGGGGCTGTAGCACCTCAGGAAGAAGAGGAAATAGGTGGAGTTGAAGAAGAATAGTAACACCTCAAAACAGCATGTTTGAGGACTTGAGAACAGATATGTGGCCCAGCCAGATATAGAAATAAAGTACATAAGGAAAACTGGTGGTGGTGGAATGTAGATGTCCAGGAAGTCATCAAAAGAAAGGAGTGCAGGAAAAAGATGGAGAAAGAAGACATGGACCATGCTAAGAAGGAATACTGATTGGCTATTTTAAAGGCTAAGAGAGGAGTTGCAGTAACAAAGAACAAGGCATCAAAGGCACTGTACCAGCTTCTGGAAATTGACTCAGTGGATGGTACAAAGAAACAGGATGCAAGGCAAAAACAGAAAAATAAAGAAGCTAGTGAGACACCCATCATAAGGGATACAAACAACAACCTGCTCACCAATTCACAGGAAATAAAATGCAGACAGAAGGAATATGTCCAGCAGCTTTTAAATACAAAAAAAAAAAACATGCAGAGGCTGTAGTGCCTAGACACCACCTATGATAAAAGAGAAGGAAGGTCCCTCCTTAGAAGAACGGCACTATGGAAAATGCAGTGTGACTGGGGAATTGGTATATACATTTGGGGGGTGTCCTCACATTTCGGTGCAGCAGGCTCAAATGAGGTCACAGCAGATACAATCAAGAAATTGGGTGAGATGGGGGAGAAATGGGTCTTGAGAGCACTGATAACAATATGAAGAGAAAGTGTATCCTTGATGACTGGAGAATAAGCATAGTAGTGCCACTGTACAAGAACAACGGGAACATCCACAAGTTTGGGCAGTACAGAGTTATCAAACTCCTGTCACATTGCATGAAAGTTGTGGAGATGGTGACTGATAACCGAATATGCTGAGTAGTAGCTAGGAATATAGGAGATGAGCAGCTCAGATTCAGATCAAGATGCAGCACAGCTGTCTCAGTGCTTGCAGTGAGACAGGTAGATGAGAAGAAGCTAGAGATGAGGAAAGAGTTCAATTAGGCATTCCTAAACATGGTGACAGCATATGACAAGGTCCCAAGAAAGATGACCTGTGGTGGTTCAAAGTCCCAGAAACATTGGTAGATATAGTGCAGGCTATGTTCAAGCACACAGGGGCTAAAGTATAAACCATGTTCGGTCTCACAGAGAGGTTCCCACTGGGAATGAGTGTGCATCAGGGTCCAGCTCTGCGCCCACTGTTGTTCATACTAGTGATGGACTACATTAATAAACAGGTTGGAGGGGACAGATCAACAAAATTGTTCTATGCAGGTGATGTGGCATTACAGGCAGACTCCGAGCAAGAACTTTAGCAAAGGATAGGAGAATGGAATGCAAAACTGACGGCACATAAAATGAAACGGAGGATAGATAAGACAGTTGTAATGGCAGCAAATGAGGGAAATCAGAAGAAGCTGAAAACTGAGATAGAAGGGAAAATAATGGAACAGGTTAACAGCTTCACGTATGTGGGTAGATGGTCGAAGTGAAGATCATTCTGAATGAGGAGGCTGAAGCTAGAATCAGAGGGGCTACAGCTAACTGCCACAGAGTGTCATTAGGGTATGACAGAAGAATGGCAAAGAAGCTGAAAAGCAAGGTGTACAAAACAGTGGTATGACCAGTACTGCTGTATGGTACAGAAAACGTGGGCAGTAAAGGCAGTGCACTTAAGAAAATGAAAGGTGATGGAGATGAAGTGAACTAGACAGGTGGTAGAATGCACAGTGTGGGACAGAGAAAGAAATTAAGAGATCAGAGCAGAAGCCAAAGTAGCTCCAATTGCAGAGAAAGTCAAAGAAAACAGATTACGGTATTTCAGGCACATGTACAGAAAAGTAGAAGACAATCTGGCGAAGATTTGCAGCAGACAGGAAGAAGGTAAAAGGAATTGAGGGCATCCAACAGAGAGGTGGATGGATTGTGGAAGAAAAGAGAGATTGCGACAGTTGACAAAACACCCCAACCTCATGTAGAAAATGGGGAAAAAAAAGTGGTTAATGAGGCACTTATAAAATCCTTGCCCATGAAGTAACAGTCTAGTAGGTGTAAGGTCCAGTAAAAACGAAGCCCTGCACCACCAATTAGTGATAACACAACTGGAAGTCATCAGAAAAGAGCACATCCTATATTCATCACACAAATGCAATCTTCAAGCACAAATAAAAATGTATTAGTGATTGGTGATCTTTTAATTAAGCACATCGACTCTACTCCATGAGGTTGGCAAAAGCAGGGTAACAGTGAGTTGTCTATCAGAGGTCAAGACTGCTGTCATTACAAAGGTCACACTGCAGTGTGACTGGGGAATTGGTATATATACGTTGGGGGGGGGGTCTCCCCACATTGAGGTACAGGAGTTCTTGTCCCTAAAAACATTGTTCCAGGATTTGATTAGAGAAGCTTTCACTTATAATATTTCAGATTGTTGTTGATCAAGATAACATCTTTCAGTCTCACAACTATATACACAGCTTCAAATTTATTTGCTTGTTTATGCCCAAACATAAATCCTTGAGTATCAGCAAAGAATAGTGTGCAATAAACCATGGAATTTGAACTTTGCAGTGTATCTCTTAAATGGGATGTTACTAAAGATGTCAGAATTCTCTAAAATAATTAGCAAAAATGCTAATGATTGCAAATGCAAACAATGTCCAATCTACTGGGAGAAGAAAAAACCTCTCAAAAGTCCTGTAGATGGTGCAGTTTGGATATCAAACTGTCCAGATATAAATCAGTATTTTAATAAGTCTGTTTGATGAGTGCTCTGGCTTCAAATCTGGTAGAATTAAAAAAAAAAAAAAAACTACAGATCACAAGAGTAAAGAAACAACAAAATAAAATCATCCTAGTTCCCAGTCTGCTGAAGCAGGAACCCACTGAAGGAGGCGAAATCTGATACCAGATAAATTTCCAGAATTAAAGTAATCTAGTCATGGATGCTCACCTTCTAAAGACATAAGAAAGAATATATCCTAAGGAAATGTCTGTTGCAGCTCATCAAATTAACGAAGTCTTTAGGGCTGACTGAAAACTGAAAAAAAAAATTACTCAATGCCTGCTGTTTAAATGTACCATGTATCAAATCGCATAACTATTACTTGAAGGCTCCTTATTGAAATGTCCACATTCATTATGCTGAGAATTGATATTCCAAAAAAAAAACCTCACAAACACAGAAAATACAGGAGAAGAGGGAATGTTGAGCATTGTTCTTCCTCTTTAAACTGTTTTATTTGTAAAAGGCAAGCTCCTACACATAGCCGGCTGTTGGCATAGGCCAACTATGTGACCACCTAGCGTGCCGCTCTAGTAGGAGTGCTTTTCCTGTAATTTGGATGGTATAGGTAGAGCAGGATGGGGGTGCCTAGTGGTGAAGCAGGCACCATGGAGCCCTTTTGCCTAGTGCACTAGTTGTCCAAAGGCCGGTCCTGCCCCTACACCTCTTGAACATATGTATACTGACTACTAACTCCAAGGTCACCATACTTTGGAGAAAAGCAAATTTTCTAGAAATAGCCATCTTTGACTTAATATATGTAAGTCTGTTTATTAAGCCATTCAGTCTCAGCTTTATGGGACTCACTAAAGCAGATTATGATATTTCAATCAGTTACAGTTACCTCACAGGGCATTACAGATTTAATGTCAAGCTAAGAAACAGTTTCCACAGAGTTCCACATCATGCCAACATGTATACTTAAATGACCCAGTAAGGATGATGTAGGTGTCTCAGAGCTTTCCATGTGCAGAGTACCAGATGTCATCTTCACCTGCAAATCATAGCACATAGAAGAGCACCCAATTTCACCAGTATCTCTCTCAAACAACACAGTGAAGGAGTCTATAGTGTACATTTGTGTCATTGGGCTCATATGTACAGCAGACAGCTCTGATGTTAGAATCACAGGGCCAAATTATGCTTACAGGTAAATAAATATCAAGTGGTACAGGTATAACTCTGTCAGGTGACAGCACATGTACAACAACATGAATGTCAACATTACACAGTCATGTCATGTGCACAATGTGGTCACATGGCAAAATAACTAACTTTTCCAGGCATTAGCTTCAGTACAGTACTCTAGGGTCAACTTATTTCTGAGAAAAACAAAACATATATAACAGTATAAGCAAATGAAAAATAACACGTGCATACAACTAAGATGCAATAGAGTATTTGAGCTGCAAATGGGAAATGTGAAGGCAACAGCACAAGAAAACGGGATGTAATGCACTATACTCATTACATTCATAGATGCTGAACTCAATATTTCATTCATGATGGAGAACAAAGACATACAACAGAGTGAACAGTCAAACAAAAATACTTGTGAAAAAACTGATATGTTTCTCCACTTGAAGGTGCTAATTAGCTATTTACTTATCTCCAACAAAAATGTATTTATTTAAGTGAGCTGGTTAACAGATACTTTTCAACTACAGCCTTGGCTACAGAACAAAAATTACAGTATCAAAGAATACAGGTATTTACATAGACGTGAGTATACTTATTACAGTGGTCATTATAAAAAGGTTTGCACAAATGGAATGACATGTTTACATAATAGTCTGAAATGGTATTTGCAAGGAGTAATTTGAAGATCAGCTTTCACAGCAGTGAGGCAATTAGAAGTGGTTGGCAAACAACAGTCAAGATGCAAGTATTCATTTAACGAATGCACATTCAGACAACACAGTTATCATCACCATAAAAGCTGAGAGCTTACGCAATGTGTAGATGGCCAGTGCTGAATCATGGTTGTTCCTGGCACTTTTATCTATAGCAGGAGAAAACAGATTCATTTCTTTCAATAAATATGAAATATGAATGAAACCATTTAAAGGCAAACTAAAGAAATATGTATTGAAATGATTGAAATTCATTGTACTTTCTTATCTGACATTTGACTGAAACTGGTTCCAAATTGCTGGTGCAAGCCCTGAGAATACTCTTTCACCTACTTCTGTTTTGAATTTGGGCCTGATGGAGGTAAGGTTCTCATATGCATCTCATAGTGCATAGTTTGTTGTCTGATTTGTTGTTTTGTTTTTAATAGAGGACAAATCCTAGCTTAATAATTTTGTAGAACTGTGTTGAGAGTAGCAGAGGTACACTTTCATTTTCATTAACAGGTAACCACTTGACACAAAGCACAATCTTGCAGTGATGTGTTAGCCGATCTGCAAGTAAAGCAAATCTGCAGATTTTATTTATTGCTGTTTGAATTTTTTGATTGTTGCCACTATAGTGGGAGACCATATTACATTTTTGGAATTAGTATATTCCTAGTTATGACAAGCTGAGCAGTCAGTGTGAGAATGGTGAGGAACTTTGCAGCATATGCAGACCATGCAAATGTACCAGAATAATCCTTATTATGCTTCCTTAGTTACCTATTTAGCCATTAAATGACAACAAATCTATTAATCCTTTCAACCAGTTGCTACAGGTGTCCTTCAGGGCTCTATCATGGGCCCTCTACTATTTAATATATTTATTATTGACCTCCACACTCCCACTCACTAGTTTAGTTAAGTATGCCGATGAGTCAGCATTAATATGTGAGGCCTCAACAATAAACTCCAAGACATTACCCAAAATTCTTTCTCCTCTGTAGAAACCTGGCTCAAAGAATCAAACCTCCTCCTCAACTCCAAGAAACTACGTTAATGCATTTCACCTCAAAATGTTGTCAAAATCAAAAGCAATCATTTACCATAAAGTCAGCAAATAATACTGTCATTGAAACTGTAGCTCACAGTAAACTTCTAGGTGTTATAATAAATGACAATCTCAAATATGACCAGCATATACTGCACACCATTATATCTACACACCAGATACTAGGCTCCCTTTATTGGGTTAATGGATTTTTTACAGATACTGCAAGAAAACAATACAGTTTTGTACCTACCATAAATGTAGATGTCCGATAGGTATGCATCTGCAGTCATAACATATGGGTTGTCCTGCCTCAGGCAGCCCTTTGATCGGTCGGATTCCAAAGTCTGGGTCTGGCCTTGGCTGATGTCGCACTTTCCCCAACGTCAGAGCTTCTGGGGTATAAAGGCATCAGCCGATGCCATTTTCCTCAGTGTTTCTTGCCCCAGATAGATGCCAGGTGCCCTCTAGAAAGGCTAAATTTGGATAAAAGTTGAAAATTCCAAACAGTAGAAAACAATATATATATATATATATATATATATATATATATATATATATATATATATATATATATATACAGATATACATACAAACAAATACACCATAATAGATTCCCCCAGCTAGCTGAAAGAGGGGTAAGCACTCTAGGAATACCACAGAAGGGAAGGAGGGTGGGTAATCCTGACTGCAGATGCATACCTATCGGACATCTACATTTATGGTAGGTACAAAACTGTACTATGTCCTTCAAGGATGCATCTGCAGTCATAACATATGGGTAGAATACCATAGCCAAACTGGGGGAGGAGGTACTAAGATAAGGATGGTGTAGTTAAGATCCCCTGTAAAACTGCAGTTGCAAAACCTGCTCGGGATCTGGAGTATAAAGGTAGATTGTAATGCTTGGCAAATGTATGCACGGAGCTCCAAGTAGCAGCTTCTAAAATGTCCTTGGTAGCCACCCCTCGTAGGAAAGCTGTAGTGGTGGCTGTGGCTCTTGTGGAGTGAGGCCTGATATTTTCAGGAGTTGTCTTTCCATGAAAAGAGTAGCAGAAACGAATGCAATTTCCTGTCCATTTAGAAATTGTCTGTTTGGAAATTGCTTTTCCTTGCACTCCAGTTGCATATGCTACCAGAAGTTGGTCCGTTTTTCTGCTGGTTTTAGTTCTGTCCAGATAGTAGCATAGTTGTCTGTGTACATCCAACGTGTGCAGTAGTTTTTCCCCCCTGTTCTGTGGGTTAGGGAAGAATGTAGGCAAATGAATAGCTTGGTTCAAGGATACCCTGGATACCACCTTTGGCATGAAAGTAGGATTGGTTCTCAGAGACACTCTATCCTGGTGAAAAATAAGGAAAGGCTGCACTGCCATTAGTGCCTGTAACTCGGATACTCTTCTTGCTGAAGTGATTGCCAGAAGGAAAGCAGTTTTCCAAGATAAGAACTGTAAGTCTGCTGATGCTGCTGGTTCAAAAGGGGGTAGTGTTAATTTTTCCAGCACGAAATTGAGATCCCATGCAGGCAGAGGTGGTTTCCTTGGAGGTTTTACATTTTTGATCCCTCTTAAAAATTGTCTGAGGAGAGGGTGAGAGAAGATAGGAGGATCCATGTTGTATTCTGCTGAAATTGCTGAAGCATGAATCTTAATGGAGGAATAGGACAGGCCATTGTGGAACAGTTCTGCTAAGTATTCTAGGATGTGTGCTAGGTTTGCCAGTGTGACATTTGTACCCTTTGATGCGCTCCAAATGAGGAATCTCTTCCATTTAGCTGAGTATGTCTTTCTTGTGGAGGGTCTGCGAGCCTCCAGGATAATGTCCTTGACCGTCTGAGATAAGACAGTTTGGTTTTGTTTTAGGCAATTTTCCAAGCAGTCAGCTGCAGGTTTTTCAAGTTTGGATGCAGGGTCTTGAAGTTGTTCTGCATTAGAAGTAGAGGCCATAGGGGTAGAGGCCATGAGTTTGTCCGAGACATGCTTCTCAGTAGCGGATACCAGTGCTGCCTTGGCCAGTCTGGAGCTATCAGTATCACCTTTGGCTGTTCCTCTCTGATCTTCAGTAGAACTCTGTACATCAATGGGAGTGGTGGAAAAGCATACACTGTTAGGGCATTCCAGTTGAAAGAGAGAGAGTCCACCTTCCTGGCTTGTGGGTGGTATACTCTTGAGCAGAATTTCCTCAGTTGGTGGTTGAGTGGGGAGGTGAACAGGTCTATCTCTGGCATTCCCTATTTGTTTGTTATGATTATGAAGATGTCTGGATGCAGCATCCATTCGTGAGCATCCGTGGTAGTTCTGCTTAAGCTGTCTGCTAGTGAATTCTCTTTTCCTGGTATGAATTTGGCCTGCAGTTGGATGTTGAGATTCAGGGCTAGGTTCCACAGATCCATTGCCATCCGGCATAGAGGGTAGGAATGCGTGCCTCCCTGTTTGTTTATGTACCACATGACTGTGGTATTGTCTGTCCTTATCAGCAGATGTCCTTGCTGGAGGAATGATTTGAATGCCTCGATTGCATGCTTCACTGCCAGCATCTCTTTTAGGTTTATGTGCAAATTCAGCTGGTCTTGAGACCATAGGCCTTGGATGCACTTGTCTTCCATGTGTGCTCCCCATCCTAGATCTGAGGCGTCCGTGGTGATGGTCTGCCTTGGTTGTGGTTTGTTGAAAGGCAACCCTCTGTTGGACTGGCAGGCCTGAGCCCACCACAGGAATTCCTTTTTCAGGCATGGAATTATTGGAATCATGGTTTCTAGACTGTGCCTGTGTTGAGACCATACATTCCTTAGGTACCATTGTAATTTTCTCATATGCAGCCTGGCATGTGGGATCAAGATTATGCAAGATGCCATGTAACCCAGGGCCTGCAGGACTTTCCTTGCAGTGAGCTGAGTTTGTCTTGTCAAAGCCATGAAGTAGACTGGGAGTTGCTTTTGTTTTTCTTCTGTGAGAAAAGCCATCTGAGTTATTGTGTCCAGATCCGCACCCAAAAATGTTATCCTTTGGGATGGCACTAGTCTTGACTTCTGGATGTTGACTGTGTATCCCAAGGC
This sequence comes from Protopterus annectens, assembly GCF_019279795.1. NCBI lineage: Eukaryota > Metazoa > Chordata > Ceratodontiformes > Protopteridae > Protopterus > Protopterus annectens. Next base: position 80,065,205 of record NC_056730.1, on the reverse strand, counting down.
CTGTAACAGGTGTATGACATAGGCCAAATCCTTTATTAGTCTTGTCTTGTTCTCCGCTTGTATTAGGCAGTCGTCCAGGTATGGGTAGATTTGAATTCCCTGAAGCCTGCAATGTGCAATTACTGATGCCAGGCATTTGGTGAATACTCTGGGCGCAGTAGATAAGCCAAAGGGCAATGCTGAGAATTGATAATGCTCTGATCCTGCAATAAATCTGAGGTGTCTTCTGCAATCTGGTCATATAGGGACGTGCAGGTATGCCTCCTTGAGATCTAGAGTCACCAGCCAAGACTCCTTGCCCAACGTGGGAAGAAGTTGCTGTAGGGTCAGCATTTTGAATTTTGGCACAATGAGATATGTGTTTAGTGTGGACAAGTCAAGAATAGGCCTCCATTGGGTTTCTTTTCTTGGTACAAGGAATAGTCTGGAGTAAAATCCTTGGCCTTGTTCCACAGATGGTACCCTTTCTATTGCTTTCATCTGAAGTAAATTGTTGATTTGTCTTAAAGCCTCTGGCTTCTGGTTTGGTGGAAGGTTTGGCATTCCGCTCCTTCTTGGTAAAGTGTGGAAATGAAACCTGTATCCTTTGTCTGTTGTTTGCAATGTCCATTTGTCTTTTGTAATGCAATGCCAGTTTTTTGAGAATAAAGCCAACTTTCCGCCCAAGGGTGCTTCCAGTTGTTCCCTTGTAGGCGGAATGAGAGTCAAGTCATTGTGTCTGTCCTGTGGAAGTGGTTGTAGCTGCAGCTGTGGCAGTACTCCTCTGGTTGGCAGGTTGCCACTGACGACCCCTGTAGGCACCCTTTGATTGACCTCTGCCTCTTGGGCATCTATTCCTGCCCATCTGTGCTTTGGAGGTGTCTGGAAAGGACCAATTCTTTGAAGGCCAGTTTCTGCTGAACTTCGGAGGTTGGACCTGCAGAAAATCCTTAACTGTTTGCACAGATTTTGCTTTTTCTTCCACTTTCTTTAGAATCTCCTGTGCAGGGGAGCCAAATAAACTTTATTTCTCCATTGGAGCATCTAGGAGTTTAGCCTTGACATGGTCCGGCAAGGATTGTTCTTTTAGCCAGGCATGTCTTCGAATTACTGCCCCAGTCATAGCTGATCTAAATGAAGCTTCCAGTGCATCATAGCCACATTTTAAGAAATGATTACTGACCTGCTGAGAATTGTGTACCAAATCCTGAAGGGCCTTACGGTCTAAAGGTTCAGGAGAAGAAAGTTTTTTATTCAGCTGATCTAACAAATATTCCTGGTACTGTATCATATGGAATTGACAGTTTAAAGCCCTGGCAGAAAGAGTAGCAGAGGTATAAACCTTTTTTCCCCATCTCTCTAATGCTCTTGACTCCCTTTCAGAGGGTAGTGGGTTTTTGGCAGAGGCAGCTGCAACACCTTTTGGGCCCTGAGAAATAGTTTCTGGGTCTGCAGCATGGGCTTTATACAAGTGGAAGTGGGAATCCGGGACCCTGTAGTATCTGTCAGGTTTGTCAGGGGCCGGGGGAAGTGAATCAGGGGCAGAACTGACATCATTATATGCATCATCAACTACAGTTAGCACAGGTGGTATGGCTAAAGGCCTATGCTGTGGCAAGTGTTAGAAAGTCCTTAGTCTTTTTCTAGAATCAGAGAAATCCTGACCCTGCCATTGAAAGTGTTCCCTCATAGAGTGTAAAGTCTCCCCAAAGGAAAATTCCTCTGGAGGGGAAGCAGAAGGAATAGAGTCTTCTGCATCTGAATCCTCATAAGGTGAGTATGGCCCTTCCTGATGGTCTGACAAATCAGATCCGTCCAAGGAGTAATCAGAGGAGAGAGGTTCAGGGGGTTCAGTCCTAGGCCTTTTGTCAGGAGGAGGATGGGAGGCCCTGTCTGGGTGAGGTTGGGAACCCCTAATCAGAGATATAAGGTCCTCAGCAAGACTGAGAATCTGGGAACTTGAGGAAGGTCTCTGAGAAGTAGATTTTGCAGGTAAAGCTTTTGAAATTTTAGCTGGTTTAGCCCTGGACAAAGCCTTAATAGACATAGAAGCAGGGGGCCTAGCTGCCCCACGTGCAGGTGTAGAAATGTCCAAAGGAATGGTGTCGGACAATTCTTGTGCGCTTGCTTCTTCGGTAGGGATTTCTGTAGCCGACTCAGCCGGGTCTCTCTGGCCTCGGTTGTTGGAGGTATGATTTCGGTAGAAGGTAGAACCGAGGCCTCAGTTTCAGCCGAAACTGAGACACTCGTGGTAGGCCTAACCGTGGTTTCAGCCGAAACCGCGGGCCGTGAGTGTCGGTCCTTTTCCTTGCGTTTTTTGGCTAAATGTGTAGTCGGGGTCTCCAATGGCATTTTATATGCAAAAGCGGATCCAAAAAACTCTTCTACAAACTCCGACCGATGTCTAAGAGTCCGTCGGTTGAAGGAGGCACAGGCTAAACAAGCTGATACGTCGTGGTCTGGGCCTAAGCAAGGAAGGCAGTAGGAATGAAAATCCTTATGAGGTATTTGTTTCCCACAAGTTAAACAATTATTTACTTTGTCTGACATCGGGTGAGGCAAGAAAGAGTCCCCAATGGGGTACTTAGCTTTTTAGAAGTCTTCGGTAGCTGAATCTCTGGATCTGACCGACCGGCACTTGTGAACAGCTTCTGCTTCGGGCACCACGCGGCAAGAAAGACTGAGGAAAATGGCGTCGGCTGATGCCTTTATACCCCAGAAGCTCTGACATCGGGGAAAGTGCGACATCAGCTGAGGCCAGACCCAGACTTTGGAATCCGGCCAACCGAAGGGCTGCCTGAGGCAGGACAACCCATATGTTATGACTGCAGATGCATCCTTGAAGGACATCTATAGCCACCACCTTCTTACTGCCGACTCTCTTATATGCCGCTCCTATCCTAACAATAAGAAACAATACTCAAAGAAAGAAACTTGCCTCCTGCTACAATAAAATAGCTAAATTTACCACCAGTCTCCTCATAGGACCCACCATTGCCTTAGCTTAAGGCAATTAAACTTGCTTGAACTGCACAACTGTCTAACATAGTAAAAACTGACTGCAGCACACAAACTCATTCATCATCCAGAAAAATGCCCTACACAACAAAGCTCACTACTACCCTACTGTCCAGCAAGGGACCTCTGCTCTAATAACAAATTCTTATTACTTGCAAATAAGTCAAATAATGTTGCAGGAGACTCACTCTACTCCCAATGTGTTGTTAAACTCTGAAATAGTATCCCGATGCAAATAAAACTCTACAACAAATTCATTAGTTTTAAACCACTGCTTACACAATATTTTAACCAATCCTGGTCCTGCACATGCTCATCACAGGGTTAAAACTTTTTCACTGTACAGTGCTGTCCAAATACTCTCCTTAAACATGATATTCTCAACCTCTTACTGAAATGACAAAACAATTGTTTTATACATAACTGCTGCCTGTTCAATCCACTAAGTTGTACGTCTACTTTCTCTTTAGTAACTTCCACCTCTGTAAAATCTAAGAATGCATATGTATAACGTAACTACTGCTTGTGTACAAATGCAAATGCAAATATAACTATTCTGTGTTTAACTGGAACTTAGTATTATGTAATGTAAGCAAATGGAACTTTTCTCCTCGGGCTTTCGCTGAAAATGGGTATTACCCAGTTGGACTTTCCTGGTAATCAAAGACAGTTAGATAAAATAAATTGCAGTGCACTGTTTAAAGAGGGAGTGTTAAGATAACAAATCATCTACTATACCTAGCAACAGTTACCAAGAGGAAGACAGCAAGCTCCAAGGTGACATGGATGATGTAAACCAGGAAGCACCAGTTAGAGCATTTGGCACAGTAGACACTGCATGTCATTACTGAGGTATTAAGACAGCACCTGGTGAACCTCTCCATAGCTAAGATTAGACAGCAAATGTACAATCTGGGAATGACATTTTCAACTGAATATGATTCCTCCAATTTACATATGGTAATCTGAAATATAACTAATGCTTTTTGTTGCACCATTGCATTGAGGCATATATGCTGAACTGTGTGGAGACTTTGACTTTGCAGCTCACAGAAGGCATCAGCATATAAGAAATATACATAGCAATAGTAAGTAATTTTATACTCGGGCATACCTCTCAACCTGGAAACATCAAAAATCTGGACAAAGGCCCAAGAAAAATAGGTACAAATCTTTAACATCAAAAATCTGGACAAAGGCCCAAGAAAAATAGGTACAAATCTTTAAGATGATTAACATAAAATTTGCATACACAATTATGCATCCCCACCAACTCCAATGGAATGGAATTTAATGAGCCTTAGCTATGTTATTTTTTATTCTGATGAAGTTCTTGTGAATGAAAACATATTTGGAGCATTATCAGCATTATAGTGTTTGCTTATTTTAACTCTGTGACATTAAACCTTGGAAGAATTTGTGGACCTGAGTGCTTCCTTCCAGCCTTTTACTTCTGTTCTATGTGGTCATTGTGGTTGGAATCCCTGTTTTTTTACTATTTTGGTTGCAATTGTGGGATACCAATTTTCAAACACAATCTGAATAACAGACAACCAAATATGGGCCCAGAGTCCTCCTGCAGCCATTTCAATGTCCCATTACTTGGCTATCTTGCCCCATTTACCATAAACACTGCAATGTGCATACTACTTTACTTCTACAATGATTATTTGTATTTCACTTAAAACTTTTATTTTACATTTTATAGCACAAACACTAGTAGACATCTACTAAACAAAGCAATACAGTCTCACAAAGAAAACAGACTTAGCATTAAAACTTCTTTGCCCTTGAAACTCACATTCATTGAAACAGCATTGAAACCCACATTCAAAGAAAATGCATCTGGCCAGTGGCAGAAAAAAGATTACCTTTGGGCTGCTTTCAAATCATAGGCCCCTTGCACATGAACTATATACATGTTCTTTGCTACACCTTCCTGACTGCATTAAATTTTATTCCTTGTATAAGCCCCCCACACACACACAGAAAAGCAAAAAAAAAACATACAGCACAGCAGATACACATAGTGCCATACCAAAAGCAGCAACATTTAATCTCCCCTGAAGAAGAGTTAGCAAAACATTTGTACTGCATCTGTAAAACCTTCTGGAAACTTGTTTTATATTTGCATAAATTTTGCTACCTTGAAAATGGTGGCAAAGACATATCAAATCCACATGCAAAACTAAATTATTAATTATTCTTATAAAATATAATCAGACATGTATGACTAAATAACTGCTAAGCACCCAGCTGGACTATTGGACTAGTCAGACTATCCCAGTAAACAAAAGTAAAACGTAAATAAATAATAAATAAACTTACAACAAGATGAACAGCCACGAAAAAAGAACCCACCATTTCCCTAACACAGCAACCAAATACTACAACATAGTTGAATGGCTGCACAGGAAGTCTAGTTATGCATGACTAAAGTAACTGTTAACAAAAAATACCGTCAACAAAACAAATGAACAGCCACCACAGAAAAAAAGAACTCACTGACTTCTGACCTACATAATTCTGCTAAAGGAAGTGGAGAGAAGAATTGTAAATTGTAGTTCTTTTACATTAATAATAGAGCAGACACACAATCAATTTAAAAGAACTGCTGCAAACCCAGAGTACACACTGGCCAGAATATAAAGTAAAGCACTGCTCCAAAACCACTTCATTGCTACAGCAACCTAGAAAAAACATTGATGGCTACAGGAGCCCTCCATACCTCTCAACCATACTGAATTCCTTGGTATTTATCAGTTTTGAGGGCAAAATAATGGGGTGCCATGAATTTATGAGTGGCCCTTTAATTCCCGATTTTTTTTTACAATTTTAAGTAATGGTTGATGTCATAAACATGCAGGGGCATGCATGATGACATCAGCTTAGTGAGGCAGTACCTGATTACCAGACTTGGATATTGTCTGGGGCGGGAGTTTCAAACTGTGGGTGGTGATGTAGCTGGTGGTTGTGTATCAGTAAGGTCAGTAGTGTGAGACTTTCATTTCTTTGCTTGCTTTGGATTGTACTGTTGGCAGCATGGCTTCATTTCTTTTAATGATTTTCAGTGCATTACATGGACTGCTGTGAGTAATTTACTTTTGCAACTATTTCATTTGGTTTTTAAACTGAATTATAAGCATTGTCAAATTCTGCATTCTGAAAATGAAATACTGCTTTTGCTTTCTGTTTTGCATTAATGGTTGGTTGAACTACTGCTGCTTTGTGTTTTGCAAAGTATGTGACCGTGCATGATTTTGTATGAATGGGCAAGCATACAAACCATAATCAGTAATGGTTACTTTCTGCAAAATCAGATGGCAGAGTATGGCTGCCTGTCCATATTTACTGGCATGAACATTTCTTGTCAAAGATACTTGTTTTAGAAGTAGCACAGCAGTAATTTTTCCCTACCCTTCCACATCAAATAGCGACTGGATGTGCTGCATTGGGCAAAAGAACAATGGTAGAAATGGTATGCTTTGTGTTTTTTGAGTTTTTTCAGTCTTGATTTGCATCTGACACTGTCTTCCGATTGCCAACCTATTGCTGAGTCTGTCCTCTCTTTCTTCTCATATGTAGCTGCAAACATTCTGCATGGCTGGGCAAGATGAATAGACCAGAGGAACTACAGCCAAGTGTGGCTATATGAAAGATTATATGTCTCCCTTAACAGTGCAGTGGTGCAGTGGGTTGTATTGTTACCTCATAGCAAGAGGTTCTCCGGTTTGATTCTTGGGTGGTGTGCCTTGTGTGTGTAGTCTGCATGTCCTATCTGTGTTTCTGTGGGTTTCCACCAGGTGCTCCAGTTTCCTACCATGTTACAAAGACATACATCTATAGTGTTTCTCCCTGGGCCTCTGCTGAAAATTGGCTCATTCCAAGTTAGACTCTCCCGGTAAACAAATGTTAAATAAATAAATAACCCCAGTGCTTCTGATCAAACATAAAGCTTTCTTCACATTAATGCAAGTATAAGAATTATTTATATAAACAGTATGCTCATTTTCAGGTGCTGTTGCAAAACACAGTGATACCATACCAAAGCAACAACAATCTCATTAGTGTACCTTCACAGAATAAAGATCATACACAACAGATGCAAGATACATCATTGCTGTGCTTAACTTTATTTATAAAAACAGTGCTGTAAAAAGAGGAAAAGAAAATACTGATCCTTGTTTGAATGTGTGTCTTTGGGGGGGAAGCTTGGGTTCGATAGCCACAGAAAGTTCAATGATTTCATTTCTCTTCAGTTGTTAATACAACACTAGATTAATGGCTTGTACTGCATTAGATGCTTGTGTGCTCCAAATAACAGTCATGATGGTTTCCTAGCTGAAAGGAGAAACTTCTGCTGTTTAAAACTAGGTACCTAACTGTCAAAGGATACCTTATTGGTCTGGTCACCAGTAATTCAAATGGGATCCTGGGTTCAATCCACAGAAAGAGGTCAGTGTTTTCCTGTTCACTTGTTAAAACAATATTATGTTCTTGATTTCTCCTGCACTGGATGCTTGTGTCTCCAAAATCACCACCATTGTGGTCTTTTAATTGAAAGAAGAAACTGATCTAGGGTGAAGTCAGGTAAATTCCTTGCTGGTATGGTGGCAGTAGGATTCAACCTCTAAAGAAGGGTCACTGTAATACTTGCTTCATGGTCTATACTGCATTGGATGCTTGTGCGTTCAAAACTGCCATCAATGTGGGCTGCTTGTTGAAAGGAGACATTGCTGTTAGGAGAAAACAAGTACATAAATGACTGGACACTCCTTGTTAGTCCAGTGATAATAATGTACTGGATGCACTGGATGAACTGCCAATATGGAAGCATGATTGTGCATGACCATGTGGACTCTCAGCAGATAGAGTTGCTGACCTACATCCATGAGTCCGACGCTCATCTCCAATCAGATGTTCCATCACAGCCAATGTGAATTCCAAAACAGATAGTCTGCGATCTGTCTCAGACAAGCATCTTTCCACTGCATCAATGAACCAATCCAGGGTATCAGTAATTTGGTGCAGGCAGTCATGGATGTGAGACTGTGCTTCATTCATAACCCTGAGCATTCAGCAGGAGTTCCTTTTGGAATGTGCCTGTGCTTTCATTATGGTCCGTAACATATTCCAAGTGGCCTGTGATGAGACACCTGCAACAGGTGGTGGAAGGACAGCAGGCCTCCTAAAAGCACCACTATCAATCTGCCTGGGTGGAACCTTGCCAACTCTTTAGCTAGGGCCAGTGTTGATGCTCACTGGAGACATAATTGCCACATATTCCTGTTTAATGTCCCAACCCTCTGACTGTCCAATATCTGTGGCCTCTGGGGACTGGGTATGTGCAGGCCTGCTGACTGTGTGCAGTAATAATGAGAGTAGAAGAGGGATGTAAACTTCTGGGATAGATTTAGCCCCTGAACCCTCCCCCATTGTGCCTTGCTTTGGCCACCATCATCATCAGAGTTTGAAGAGATGCTCTCATCAGGTTGTGCAAGAAACAGAGACCAATCCCCCTGGTCACCTGTGATTAAAAAAGGGAAAAGCAGTACATTAATACCTACACTATTATGCTCTGCAGTGCTATGTTGAATATATGCAAAGCTGTATACACTGTTTAACCTCCAACCTCATATAGTAGGAGATAAGGACATTATTTTCCCATAAACATCTGTCGTTACTTGCAAATAAAAGATCTTTACACAGTAAGCTCATCAGCAACAATTTTTGAAGACTCTGCACAGTTGACACATATGGAAATCTGTAATGTCCTGAAAATACTGTCACATCTATCGTTGTGGTCACACCTACAAGGCATAGGTATGACTCTGAAGTGTGTACAGTCAGAAAATATCTATGCAGATGGAAATCATGCCAACAGTACAGCAATCCAGCCACTGGGCTGGGATGACACTTTTGGGAAATACAGTGCAGTAAATCTAAATCTGTAAAAAAAATAATGCTGTGCTTACTAGGAGCAGGACCATAGCCTTGTCTGATTCCTGATGGACCTGCAAAAAGTTGAGGGAGAGGTAATGTACACACCACTGTATGTTGCACTTTAACAGGGTAATACGTCCATATATCTCACATGTACAGTAGCTACTTTGTTAATTGTTATGTTGGTCAAAATCTGAGCATGAGATTTAAACTGCAATTAATCCCTCCCAAAAAACAACAAACACCTGACACCCACATAAAAGAATGTACACCCTGGCACACTGAATGCTACAGTATTCTAATGCTGATTAAACTAAGCCTACCTGGATGCTGCCTGTGGCACCCACATCCACGATATACAGTGTGATGGATGCCTGGGAGCTGTTATATGTTCCTAGGTTCACCAGGAATTCCTCAGTGACAAAGAGTGGTTGTTCCTCTGCAGGCCCTCCACTCATGACACCATGATCCCCTGGCCATATCTGCTGCTCTTCTGCATGCAGTATTTGTTATATCTGTTACACATTGTCGAACCTGCTCATATGTCCTGATCTAGTGACCTCTGGCATCAACATCACAGACAAGGTCACCCCAAAGTGCTGCCTGCTGTTCAGTGTTTTGCCTCCCCCTGAACAGTAGGATTTCATGGTGTTGACAGAAGCCTTCCAGATTATATCATTCTCTGCATCCATAAAAGGGGCACAGCATCTTGCACACGTTTCCTAAAAGACAAACAAATGGGAACATGTCAGGATCACATGTGTGGGAGTGCACTATGCAGAGATACAGCAATAACAGAATGGCTGGCAGTATCCACTGCTTGATCTCACATGTCATATTCTACAGTGTGCAAACATACTAAGCACATGGATACAGCTAAGATACTAGCAATAGTCAGCCATTCCCGTGTGTGCTATGACAGATACTGCTGTGTGATCACTCACCCAAAACAGGAGTCCATTGTAGCATGTCCCCTAAGGTCAACCCCCCTGATAATATGTCAAAACAATAGTGCCAAATAGCAGTATGCTATCTCAACCACTATAAAGGGGCATTCTCATGAGACCAGTGTGCCCATTTAACAAAAAATATTCCACCCTTGATGTATTTTACATCCTCTGTAGGTGTAACAAATCTGGAGATAAAATGACATGTCATTGTTACTGTTCTCAGAAAGGCTTAATGCTGAAATTGCCCTTTCCCCAAGTATATTCACACATATGCATCATGTTGTAAACAAAACGGTTACATACCTGATGGAGTACAATACTCATCTGCTGATATGTGCAGATATATAACGTTTTTGGCAATGTGTTTACTGTGTGAAGAAAGTCTCACACAGACTGGTTCCTCTAGCCAGCTGTTTGCCTTTTTAGCATGGTTCTTATTACCAGGTGATTGGCTCTTAACCAGTCTGTGGTTCTGAAATGCTAATTGCAGCCACCGACTGATTTCCAGTATAATCAGCCAATTACATGCAACCACTGAACTAGATATAAGACCATCATGTAGATTAGAAGACCTTTCTGGTATGCTGTGCTGGACAATACTGGGATCAAGATACTACATAATCACAGATGGTACGTCTGTAGCAGCTACTTTTACATACAGATGTGCATGCTACAGGCTGCAGCTGATGCTGCAGGCAATAGGCATAGGCAGAGAGTGTGAACACTTTGGAGACAAAAAGCTATAACAGTAACTGTGGCAGCCTTGTTATAAAAGCAAAGCCAGATTGAGAGTATCCATTCAACTGCAAACTAAGGCATGTGTATAATGTAAATATGTTAGGCAACGGTATCACTAACAGAATAATAGGCAATATGTTTGTTGTGTCCTTGAGCAACATAGGAATCAGCATACCATTATTATGTCAACTATGTGGGCAACTGCCAGGCCACATGTTACATTATGGCAGTTTTTTGGAATGTGTGTGCTTGCAGTCCTTGGTAGTAGCAGGACCCTTATATATGTATGTTAGTTGTGCAGCTGAGCTAGTGTGCTGTACTCTGATATTAGTTGGCCTCATTTGCATTAGCTAAGTTAAACTCTTTTGTGAATGCATATTAATGCATGACCTGATACTTTATGCACTTTATAGTTTTGCTGTAGGGATATGTCAAGTGTGTTCCTATCTGCAGGCCTTTGACTTCCATCACTGAAAAGCAGACATTGCATTTGAAATGCATTGTGTGGATAAAGAGTACATGAATCAGTCATTCATTAATGGCTTCACAATAATGTAATTTAAATGCTACAGACCACTGGATTTGAACCCAGGGCCACGTCTGGCAAAGCATTCTGTTTGCAAAGCATTTAATTGACTGAGCTACTGAGTCATTGCCACAGCATGTGTATTTGTGAAGATATAAGTGAACACATACAGGATGTGACATACCTCCATTACCTCCATTAGCATGTGCATGACTTTATAGGGACGTATTTCTCCACCAGAGTCCCAGTTGAAAATGTATTTTGCCATTAATGTTTTAGCAGGTATATTTCTACATGTTGCTGATAAAAGTGCACATTTGCCTGCTATTAGACACCTCACTTACATCCATTATTGTGTGCCTGGCTTTCTAGTGGTGTATTCCTGTACCAGACTTCAAGGTACACTCCCAGTTTTTTCATTACTCTTTCAGCAAGTTTGAGTGATGCAGAGCAATGTGCAGCTCTGCTTAAACATGCTTAATGATGGTAACTTGCAATTACTATGTTCTGCTTAAACCACATGTTTTAATAAACAGCTGTGTGGTGTGGTAGGTTAATGCAGTGGTCTGGTCTGCAGGTCTGATGGTCTTGGGTTTGAAATAGGGGACAGGTGTTTGTTATCATTTAATACACATATATCAATATAGCTCCATTTACCTGAGCTTACAGACACTGTGCGATGCTTAAAAAATCTTTAAAGAAAAGAAAAATGGGGAGATAGGACAGTGGTGAAATTGGGTGGAAGCAGGGGGGGGGGGGCACAGTGAAAGGAAGGTATGTATGTGCAGGAAGGGATGTAGGAAAGAACCATAGCTATCATTTTCTTCATCAACAACTGTGTACTTTGACAGAATTTGTAGATGAATCTGGACCTTCACCAAAGAGTGGTGATGTCAAGATAACTGCATTGTCAAGCCAGTTGGACCAAATTACATGTGTCCAGTGGAAATGTGTATGAAATGGAGAGCTATTTATAGGATGTTTTTAAGAGTGGAATGTCGAGGAAGGGACATAGGTATGTGCGTGTGAGATAAGTTGGGAACGTGAGGAAGCTTTTGCAGAAAGTCAATACAGACATCAGACAGAGGTGGTGTGTGACACCAGAGGGGGGTGAACCTCAGATGGGAGAGGGTGTTGTGGAATCCCAGTCTCAGGTGCCTCCACAAAGTAGCAGCGTGACTCAAGTCCCCACCTATGGGACTATTGGCACTGCTCCTTCACTACCCCTGGTGTCACAGTGGTACCCACCCAGCATGGTGAACATGCCCTCCAACTGGCGCAGACAACATCCAAAACCTTGGAATTCTATCCTGTGCACTAATCCTGGTAGTTCATCATGGGTGACACCGGCCCCTCCACCACCGCTCTCAGAGTGATGCACAGCCCCGGCCTGTGGTTTGGAACTACCCAATGCCAAAGATAGTGCAGGGGCAGCAGAGGGGGAAACACCAGTCTGGAGATTAGATGTGCTGGAACCCAGTGCCACAGCCAGAGGTGGCAAAATAGGTGGCTCACCTGTTACCAGTCTACCTTGTCGCTCTGTAGCAAATTAGATATAATGATAAGATAAGGTTAGTAATAACCAAACCAATGTTAGTATTAACATAATGGAACATAATATTGATTAATCCAAATACATATTAAGGTATATTATGTAGAACACAACATTAAATAACATAACAGTAAGTATGTTAACAACAAATCAGAATGAAATAACACATAACACCAATAAAACAGTTTAACAGAATATATTAAAATTAAATCATAGTAATAAATAATATTAATAAATTAAAGAAGATAAGGGGTGGGGAGAGAGAGAAAAACATACAAATAGTGAATTTGCAGACGATATTAATACAGGTGTGCAGTGTCAGTTCTGAGTACAGCGACTCAAATTCTTCTATAGATGATGTAGCATGTACATGCCTCTTAAGTTGTCAGCATGGAACAGTATGGGCCAAGCACTAACAAATGCAGGTACACAACTACACGGAACTATTTCACATAATGTGCATGTACATAACTAACAAGGTGTTCTATAAACAGATTTGCAAATACATTGCATGTCATGTAATCATTTATCTGCTCATCTCGGACCAGACAGATTGGGCAATTGTTATTACATTACAAAAAATCATGACAGTTGAGAGGTATGTTTGTGTACATTAAGTGGACTAGACAGCTGTCATGTCTTAGTTAGGAGGCATGAGAGTAGAACCCAAAAGCTGTGACTCCAGAAGGCATGTGCACGTAATGTAACAATTGACTGCAGTGACATTAGAACACGCACATGCAATGAATACAGCCCTACTGCACTTATTTGAACACATTACTTATCAATCCACAATTCTGATTTACACTTTATTGTTATTGCTCTTTGGAATCTGTGAAGTATACACGATATCTGCCTAGAGCATGGGCTACCTTACCCATATGATTTGTTCTTGGAGTGGGAGGAATAGAGAGCATTATTTGACTGAAAGTAGCCTGAAGACAGCCCTAAACCATACTGTGGCTTGTGCAATACATTTATCAGGCAATTACGTTTGCATTCTTTATTTATTTCATTTTTACAATTGACTGCAGTGACATTAGAACACACATGGAGTTAATACAACCCTACTGCAGTTAGTTATTTGCACATATTAGATATCAAACAGCAATCCCGCTTTAAATCTTATTGTTTATTGTTATTGGTATTATTTATTGTTTATTGCACTACAGGTGTCAGAAAATATGCACACTTACCGCAATCATGGCACATTCTGACCAGGTGCATGGCATGACAATAGACATTGCAAGCCGATTCAGCTGCAACTGTTAGAAGAGGAGCACACCATTATGTATACCAATTTTGCACAGATGCATCTAATATTTTAGTAAACTAGTAACAAACATACTTACATATCTGTGGGCCATGACCTGTCCTAGCCTCTTGGACCCAGCTGTCCAAGGTTCCCCTTTTTCTTCGCTTCAAGTTGACATAGTGGTGACAACACTGCTCACTAGTGCAGGGGATAGAAGTAGCACTGGTAAGATCCCTGGTCAACTGATCCCAGGCTTCAGCATTACATTCACAGCCCTGGAAATCACCCTGCAACAGCTGGGGTATGTAGTTCTAGACCAGGAGTCCAACAAACACGTTTGACTCCTACATACCCAACCTCTGTGCCTGAAAGCTCGTTCCCTCACCAACACTGTCAGGCATGTCAACAGGTTAGTAAGACTCCAATGAATGCTGCAGAATACCTGCCTGTTGACCTTAACATAGGCTGTTTTCCCACCGTTACACCTCATACTGTAAGATTCAAAAAACCTCTACATTGCTAAGCATTGCGCAAAGCAACTTAGTGGAGCTGAACATCACATAAACTCGCACAATCATGTTTTAGTGAAGCTTAGCAACCCACAAACAGGAGTAGCCATGGACCATTTTTAAGCAGTGTTTAGCACCATGCAGCTTTTAAAAATTTAACAATTTTATTTTTGTATTAAACTGCACGTTCGGTCGCCTCACACATTTCCACAGGAATAAATGCAAAAAGGAATGACTGCTGGGGACTCTAACCCAGGACCTATTAAACTTTAGGCCATGATTCTACCTATTTAACTACTTGGATAATGAAAAAAACAGTATATTTTCACCTATACTACTAAGCTACCTGTTAGCATTGCAACCACTATACTGTGATGGGCAAACGGCCATGCAAAAAAATTAAAATAAAACTCATACACAACTATAACTAATTAATTACATCCAGTTTCTATTTTTAGATGTGTGCCAAGTGTCAGCTGTGCATGTGTAAGAGCAGCTCAGCACTGTGCAAATGGGCATAAAAATAAAAAAATAAAAAAAAATAAAAGTAAAAAAAACACAACTATTACAACTCACCCATATTTCTAAACTAGCATAGTACATTACAGGGATTCTTATCCTGTACATAGAATCTGTCCAGGTATTCCCTGGACAATCCAAAACCATGAGTCATCCTCTACACTACTGCCTAAATGGGTTCAATATCTATGTCACTATGATCTCCCTTGACATCGAGCCATGATTAATATGCCTGGCACTCTGCAAAGGGGGAACCATGGCCGTGTACACAGGTACATGCCGTATAAACTTTACATGGAGCCTACATGGATTTTATATGTATGGGTGTATATATATATATATATATATATATATATATATATATATATATATATAGGGTCTATATTAGATCATCGAAGTGTTAATACTTCGAATGGTCTAATATCGACCTGAAAATAGTGAAGCTGCAGATAACCAAATTTTTTCTTAGGGAAAAAATGTGGTTGTCCATTACTGTGGCTTCGCTATTTTCAGCACTTTGGTGGAAAGTTATGGGTTGGGTTCAGGTAAGTGTGCGATTGTGCAGATG
>NC_056730.1:80009648-80039648 GCF_019279795.1 Protopterus annectens | reverse complement strand
ATCATGGACATTCTCAAAGTAAAGTATTCTTTGACAGTATTCCCTCAGGACAAGGACATTTAAACCAACAAGAGTCCAATATGGGTCCAGGAGATCTTGACAGCAATAGAGATGTAAGTGTGAACTTGGAATAGTGGTTAAATCAGCAAGGTAAATTAATGACTGTGAATAGCAATGCTAATTCGTCTCTGCATAATGCACTTGATTCATTTCATGATACAATGTTAAAATATCATAAATTGGTGCATGGGAATATTTATTTTAAAGAATGTGTCAAAAGGAAGCAAATAACTAAAGGTTTGAGATACTGGAAGTTCCTCCACTGGACTTACTGAGAATATCCCATTACATTGTGAACTTTTGCAGCTCTTCGATAGACAGGGCAGCGAATTACTTGACATTTTAATAAAACATAATTCTTTGCAAATGGACAATCTAAATCAACAGATTAAGTCCATGGAGGATAACATGAAACAAGATTTATGTTTTAACTCCATGAGGACAGAATATTTTAATATTTTTGCGGAGGTAGATGACGTCAGTAAGGCTATAACTGAACGTAAGAACCGAAAGTAAGAAAGAGACCTCTTAGACTATGCAAATGGTAAGGCATATCCGAAACCACTGGGACCCCAACAACACTCACAAAATGGTGATCTAGGACCTAGTAGGGAATTAAACCAACATGAAGAAGGGCCATAGGTTCATAGGTTCATAGGGTGGTACTAGGCTATCGGCCATACAAGCCTAGCCATAACAATTCCTTGGATATTTCTTCCCACAATATTTACTTCCCTGGACCCCTGTCTATCAGGGTGACTGACGTGATACCTGGGTTGAATTTCCTATCTCCCATCCAATTGTCAAGGTTCCTTTTGAAGAGGGCCAAGGAGGCGCTCTGCTTGACATGTATGGGCAGTCTATTTCAGAGTATGGGGAGTCTCTGGGTCAGGAACCTATCCCTCCAGCATGTTTTGTTCATTGTGATGACAAGGTTTAGATCCATGGAGGGTGTGGCTCTGAGAGATTGGGATTTCTTTATGTGTAGCATGTTCAACAGCTCAGGGTTTGACATGGCCTTGTATGTGAAGCAGAGATCGCCTCTGAGTGGACGAAATGCGACAGAGTATAGCTGGAGTTTTTTTAGAATGTGAGCATAGGACATTTGCTTTAGGCCAGTGATTATTTTAGTGAGGTATTTCTGCGGCCTTCCCAGCTGTTGCAGATGTCTTGTGAGGTACATACCAAACAGGGAGTTGTACTCTATAATGGGTCTATTGAGGATGAGTACAGTGGGACAATGACATCCTTTTTTCTGAATGAAAAGCCCTTAGTGATGAGGTTGTGGCAATGTGGTTATCGAAGGTGGGACCACTGTCCACCTGTGTCCCTATGTCTCTCATCACATTTTTGGTGTTTATGAATTCCAAGAACCATTGGGAAAGGTGTTGGTTCCCTAGTAGTTTTCCCAGTTAATGGCAGGGTAGTTGAAATCACCTAGTATTAGGGTGTTTGGTTGTATCTTAATATTTTCCAGTATGTTTAGAAAGGTGTAGTGAGAATCTTGGGGCATGGTGGGGGATCTGTAGCAAGCTACAATTTGGATTGCAGTCTTACCTAGTGTTAGTTGCACCTGGAGAATTTCAGATGCATTGTGTTGGGCAACTAGCCTGGAGGTGTGAATATGGACACTCCTCCACCTTTAGTGTATCACTCTTTTTTTGGTGGCCGAAAAGTGTGGCAGGAGTTGTAGCCTGGAATTGGAGAGGTGCTCTCTAGAGCCTTGAGCCAGATCTCAGTTACTGCACAGATATCAATGTCCTCCATTTTTAGGAGTGCCTCGAGAGAGTGCATTTTGAGGTTTAGAATTCTAGCACTGAGTAGCATTACCTTCAGATTTTGTATGCTTGTATCTGTTACGGTGGTGGTTTTGTCCTTTGAACCTTACCTAAAAAAGGCACTATAGGGGTGGCAAGTGCTTTCGCCAGTAACCTGAATCCCAGGGGTGACAGGTGCAGACCATCTTTGGCAAAGCATCATCATCTGTCAATCATGTCATCCCAGGCAGACAGATACTGGATCCCCGTTGAATGACACCAGAAGCTTAGCCAATTGTTGAAGTGAATCACTTTGTCCTTATACTGTGGTATCATTCTGGGTGAAGGCAGGATGCTACTCAGGGCTAGGGTCATACCTACCTGGGTCACATGATCCGAGAGCTCTTCCATGTCTCTTTTCATGTAGTCCAGTGAGGTACGTCTCAAGACATTCACTCCAACATGGACAATGACAGAGTCATATAAAACAGTAAAATATAGATAATAGTTTTAATTATAAATAGACATACAACAACAAATAGGATAGTTTTTTATTTGATTGTAAAGTACCTTTCGGTAGCAGTTGTTTTGTAGTCGGTAGTAGCATCAGATGAGTAAAGTACCCAGGGGTTATTGATGGTTTATTTTTACTTTTATTTTCATTCTGATTTATTGCATTCATTGCATGATGTGACATTAAAATTCTATCATTTACATTCATTAAATTTAACAACATGCTGGCTCACCAAATAAGTAACATCTGCTATTTTTATATGTTTCAATCAATCGGGTTCTTTTTCTGATTAATATAATGTTTTGAGGAGTTTTTTGTATGTATTCAATGATATTTTGTATATTCTTCTATAGATAAGATGTGCGGGTATTTAAAGGGTAGTGATCGAGGGACGTTGTTTCCGCTTTTATTTCTCTTAGAAGTTTTCTGAGGAAGTTCGTGTATTGTAAGCAACGAAAAGCTTGGGAGAAGCTTAAACCTAATAAACTTTGTTTGTTTTAAATTTTAGTGACACGGAGTTTTATTTTGGTGTTCTCGAGGGACGGAGGAGGTTCGTGCATCTCATCTCTTTTACAGAGTCGTATTTGTACTTGTTGTGGAGTGACTTGAGTGCATGTGTTATGTGGTGGATCCTGGCACTCAACAAGCAGCTGACTGCAATTTTCTCCTTGTTCAGCCTGGTGAGTGGGACATCAGTGTGCCTGACTATAGAGCCACCTATGACTAAAGTGGTGGGTACGCTGTCTTGCCTTAGGGGCTGTTGTTGGGTGGTACACTGGTGTTGTGAGCTATGTTTCACTTAGTTTGTGACTTGTGTATGTTTGAGTTTCAGCTTCGGAGGTCCATGATGCTTGGGCAGGTTAATGTTAAGGACCTCCGCATATATGGATTTATTTTTGCTATGTGTGGGTGTTGATGGTGTGGGTTGTGAAGGGCTATATGTTGCTTGAGGTGTAGTGCAGATGTTAACCTTCTCCTCTTGACTGTCTAGCACAGTCTTGGCTAAAGAGAGCTTTGCTTCCAGTTTGGCTATGGAAGTGCATCTATCGCAGGTTGTAGTGTTGGGTGGTAGGAGGAGAGGGTTGTCTGTGTACATGAGGCAGTTGCTGCATTGCCCTAGTATGCCCATATTCACCAGGTGGATAGGAGAAATGACCGGAAGCTGACCCTTGGACATGCCTGTTTAGGTGCTTTTTCGTAAAGTACAGGAGCTGTTTTCCCTTACCTTTGCAAGGTACTTTGCAATTATAGGCTGTTTAGTGCCTACAATTAATTTCTTCTTATTAAGAAGGAGAGATGAGTGCTTGTATCAGTTTAAGGTGTCCTAGTGCTTCCCAGCAGGTTCTAGAGCAAGTGCTAGTCTCACAGGTTCAGATATTAGTGCTACTACTGAGAAACCAGATAGTTCTAAAGGAATATTTGAAGATCAGACTTTCTGGTACCTGGAATAGTTTAACAGTAGCCCCGAGGTGCTGCAGGATGTGAAAAATGCACAAACACGCGTATTTTTAAGCCAGAAATTTGAAAGGGATAGAAATCAGCCCGGAATGGCTAAAATTACAATTTCAGAGCTAGAAACCACTCCTCTAGTGTTAGGCAGTACAATGCTCACCACTCCCACCGGTAAGCAGTAGGACCTCCCTCTACCACAGCAAGGTCTGGATAGCTCTGAACACAGAAAATAAAGTTCTGCAGCCAGCAAAGAGAGTGATCTGGACTATACTAGCTAGGAAATATGGGAAATGAGCAAACAAGAAAGTATTTTTTGTGGTGTTAAAGCAGGCTAAACAATGCATTAATACACTAAACAAACACAGAAAAGGCTAACGCACTGTGAAGGCATAAAAAGTAAATACAATTCAAACTCTAAAAAATTAGCAATTTAAAACATTTTAAATGAAGCAAGGCAAGTGCACAACTGAAAAATGATTTAAGATGCAGTAATACAGTAGAATAAGTAGCTAGTCTACATATACAGAGAAGCCTATATATACAGAAAAGCAGCTAAAACACACTAAAACAAATCAGATGCTGTGCAACCTAGAAAACTTGACTTGTAGCAAGATTAAGGAAAATACAGGTTTAATAACTGCACTAAATTGTTTGAATGCAAAGATATTCAATTTTTTTTTTTTTAAGAAAAAGAGAAAGGAGGAACAGAAGGAAACAATCTAAGTGGGTTGGACTCCTCATATGTTCTCTCTGTTTTAGGTAGAATGAGATAATGATATGACACTGGGAGGAGTGTCCAAGATCAAGTTTAGAGTAGGGCCAGGCAACTGCAAAGCCAGCAGGTATAAAGACAAGATGCCAATAAGGAGGGAGAGTGGGAAAAACACTATAGAAATGTTTATCACAAGTGAGCCAATAGCTATGAAATACTGTACAGGTATGCAGTATACAATAAAATTCCTACAAATATGTAGAATAAGCAAAAACTATAACAAATAAGAAAAAAAAGGCTACGTATTGCTATATATCACATATCAGCTGATCCTCCTCAGATAATCCTATGTGTAATGTCTGAAACACTCAAGTTAACTTCTTAACAGAAAGCTGAAACCTGAAAAACATTTAAAAAAAGCCCAAAAGAACCAATGAGGTGCTTTCTCCAAGCCGTAGCCAGGGCAACCCAACTAGACAATTACCATAAACACTAAACTTTCACTGAAGTGGGGGATGGTCTTTGCTTACTAAGATGGCCTGGATAATGAGCTCAAAAAACAGCCTCTAACAAAAAACTAAGCCCACAATGCACTCAGGGATATGGAGAATAGTACGGCTACTACCTAAACTATTTTAGGCAGAACACATTGCAGAAATGTTTATCACAAACACAATCAGGAATATGGACAATATTACAGTTATGACTCAAACTATTTTAGGCAGAAAACACTACAGAAATGTTTATCACAAGTTAGCCAATAGCTATGAAATACATTACAAGTATGCAGTATATAATAGAATTGCTATACATATCTATAATAAGCAATAACTACTACAAATAAGCAAAAAATGCTGCTTATTGCTATATATCACAGATCAGCTGCCGCTCCCCAGATAGCTCTGTGTGTAATGGCTGAAACACTCAAGTTAACATCTTAAAAGAAAGTTGAAAGTTGAAACAACTTTAAAAAAATCCCAAAAGAACCAATGAGTTGCTTTCTCCAAGCCGTAGCCCTGGCAACCCATCTAGACAATAGCCATATGCACTAAACTCTCACTAAAGTGGGGGATGGTCTTTGCTAACTAAAATGGCCAGGACAATGAGCTCAGAAAACAGCCTCTAACAAACAAATTAGGCCCACAGCACAATCAGGAATATGAAGAATATTTCAGCTACTTCCTAAACTATTTTAGGCAGAACACACTCCAGAAATGTTTATCACACACACAATCAGGAATATGTACAATATTACAGCTATGACCTAAACATTTTAGGCAGAAAACACTACAATAACTGTTAAGAAGTTAACTTCTTAACAGAAAGTTGAAAACTGAAACAACTTTAAAAAAGACCAGAAGAACCAATGAGGTGCTTTCTGCAAGCTGTAGCCCTGGCATCCCAACTAGACAATGGCCATAAACACTAAACTATCACTGAAGTGGAGGATGGTCTTTGCTAACTATGATGGCCTGGACAATGAGCACAGAAAACAGCCTCTAACAAACAAATAGGCCCACAGCACAATCAGGAATATGGAGAATATTACAGCTACAACAAAAACTATTTTAGGCAGAACACAATGCAGACATGTATATCACAAACACAATCAGGAATATGGACAATATTACACCTATGCCTAAACTATTTTAGGCAGAAAAAACTGCAGAAATGTTTATCACAAGTGAGCCAGTAGCTATGAAATACAGTACAGGTATGCAGTATACAATAAAATTGCTATAAATATCTAGAATAAGAAAAAACTACTACAAATAAGAGAAAAAAGGCTACTTATTGCTATATATCACATATCAGCTGATCCTCCTCAGATAGCTCTGTGTGTAATGGCTAAAACACTCAAGTTAACTTCTTAACAGAAAGTTGAAACCTAAAACAACTTTAAAAAAGCCCAGAAGAACCAATGAGGTGCTTTCTAAAAGCCGTAGCCCTGTAAACACAACTAGACAATGACAATAAACACTAAACTCTCATGTAGTTTGGACAATGAGCTCAGAAAACAGCCTCTAACATACAACAAGGCCCACAACACAATCAGGTATATGGAGAATATTACAGCTACTACCTAAACTATTTTAGGCAGAACACACTGCAGAAATGTTTATCACAAACAAAATCAGGAATATGGACAATATTACACCTATGACCTAAACTATTTTAGTCAGAAAACACTACAGAAATGTTTCTCAAAAGTGAGCCAATAGCTATGAAACACATTACAAGTATGCGGTATACAACAAAATTGTATAAATATCTAGAATAAGCAATAACTACTACAAATAAGCAAAAAAAGGTTACTTATTGCTATGTACCACAGATCAGCTGCTTCTCCTCAGTGTAATGGCTGAAACACTCAAGTTAACTTCTTAATAGAAAGCTGAAACCTGAAAAACCTTTAAAAAAAGCCCAAAAGAACCAATGAGGTGCTTTCTCCAAGCCGTAGCCAGGGCAACCCAACTAGACAATTACCATAAACACTAAACTTTCACTGAAGTGGGGGATGGTCTTTGCTTACTAAGATGGCCTGGACAATGGGCTCAAAAAACAGCCTCTAACAAACAACTAAGCCCACAACACAATCAGGGATATGGAGAATATTACAGATACTACCTAAACTATTTTAGGCAGAACACACTGCAGAAATGTTTATCACAAACAGAATCAGGAATATGGGCAATATTACAACTATGACCTAAACTATTTTAGGCAGAAAACACTACAGAAATGTTTATCACAAGTTAGCCAATAGCTATGAAATACATTACAAGTATGCAGTATATAATAGAATTGCTACACATATCAATAATAAGCAATACCTACTACAAATAAGCAAAAAAAGGCTGCTTATTTCTACATATCACAGATCAGCTGCCCCTCCTCAGATAGCTCTATGTGTAATGGCTGAAGCACTCAAGTAAACTTCTTAAAAGAAAGTTGAAACCTGAAAAAACTTTAAAAAAAGCCCAAAAGAGCCAATGAGTTGCTTTCTCCAAGCCATAGCCCTGGCAACCCAACAAGACAAAGGTCATATAAACTAAACACTCACTGAAGTGGGGGATGGTCTTTGCTAACTAAGATGGCCTGGACAATGAGCTCAGAAAACAGCCTCTAGCAAACAACTAGGCCCACAACACAGTCAGGAATATGGAGACTATTACAGCTGCTACCTAAACTATTTTAGGCAGAACACACTGCAGAAATTTTTATTACAAACACAATCAGGAATATGGACAATAATAGAGCTACGACCTAAACTATTTTTGGCAGAAAACACTACAGAAATGTTTATCACAAGTTAGCCAATAGCTATGAAATACTTTACAACTATGCAGAATACAATAAAATTGATATAAATGTCTAGAATAAGCAATAACTACTACAAATAAGCAAAAAAAGCTGCTTATTGCTATATATCACAGATTAGCTGCCGCTCCCCAGATAGCTCTGTGTGTAATGGCTGAAACACTCAAGTTAACTTCTTAAAAGAAAGTTGAAACCAGAAACAACTTAAAAAACTCCCAAAAGAACCAATGAGTTGCGTTCTCCAAGCCGTAGCCCTGGCAACCCATCTAGACAATAGCCATATGCACTAAACTCTCACTAAAGTGGGGGGTGGTCTTTGCTAACTAAAATGGCCAGGA
Source organism: Protopterus annectens (assembly GCF_019279795.1). Classification (NCBI taxonomy): domain Eukaryota; kingdom Metazoa; phylum Chordata; order Ceratodontiformes; family Protopteridae; genus Protopterus; species Protopterus annectens. The sequence continues at coordinate 80,031,494 of NC_056730.1, read as the reverse complement.
CAATGAGCTCAGAAAACAGCATCTAACAAACAAATAGGCCACAGCACAATCAGGAATATGGAGAATACTACAGCTACAACATAAACTATTTTAGGCAGAACACACTCCAGAAATGTTTATCACAAACACAATCAGGAATATGTACAATATTACAGCTACGACTTAAACATTTTAGGCAGAAAACACTACGATAACTGTTAAGAAGTTAACTTCTTAACAGAAAGTTGAAAACTGAAACAACTTAAAAAAAGACCAGAAGAACCAATGAGGTGCTTTCTGCAAGCTGTAGCTCTGGCATCCCAACTAGACAATGACCATAAACACTAAACTCTCACTGAAGTGGAGGATGGTCTTTGCTAACTATGATGGCCTGGACAATGAGCTCAGAAAACAGCCTCTAACAAACAAATAGGCCCACAGCACAATCAGGCATATGGAGAATATTACAGCTACAACATAAACTATTTTAGGCAGAACACAATGCAGAAATGTTTATCACAAACACAATCAGGAATATGGACAATATTACACCTATGACCTAAACTATTTTAGGCAGAACAAAATGCAGAAATGTTTATCACAAGTGAGCAAGTAGCTATGAAATACAGTACAGGCATGCAGTATACAATAAAATTGCTATAAATATCTAAAATAAGCAATAATTACTACAGATAAGCAAAAAAAAAAAAAAAAAGGCTACTTATTGCTATATATCACCAATCAGCTTCTCCTCCTCAGATAGCTCTGTGTGTAGTGGCTGAAACACTCAAGTTAACTTTTTAACAGAAAGTTGAAACCTGAAACAACTTTAAAAAAAGGCCAGAAGAACCAATGAAGTGCTTTCTCTAAGCCATACCCCTGACAACACAACTAGACAATGACCATAAACACTAAACTCTCATGTTGTGTGGGATGTTCATTGCTAACTAAGATGTTCTGGACAATGAGCTCAGAAAACAGCCTCTAACAAACAACTAGGCACACAACACAATCAGGAATATGAAGATTATTACAACTAGTACCTAAACTATTTCAGGCAGAACACGTTGCAGAAATGTTTATCACAAACACAATCAGGAATATGGACAATATTACAGCTACGACCTAAACTATTTTAAGCAGAAAACACTACAGAAATGTTTCTCAAAAGTGAGCCAATAGCTATGAAATACATTACAAGTATGCAGTATACAATAAAATTGTATAAATATCTAGAATAAGAAATAACTACTAAAAATAAGCAAAGAAATGCTACTTATTGCTATATATTACCGACCAGCTGCTCCTCCTCAGGTAGCTCTGTGTGTAATGGCTGAAACACTCAAGTTAACTTCTTAACAGAAAGTTGAAACCTGAAACAATTTAAAAAAAGCCCAAAAGAACCAGTGAGTTGCTTTCTCCAAGCCGTAGCCCTGGCAACCCAACTAGACAATGGCCATAAACACTAAACTCTCACTGAAGTGGAGGATGGTCTTTGCTAACTAAGATGGCCTGGACAACGAGCTCAGAAAACAGCCTTTAACAAACAGCTAGGCCCACAACACAATTGGGAATATGGAGAATATTACAGCTATTACCTAATCTATTTTAGGCAGAACACACTGCAGAACTTTTTATCACAAACACAATCAGGAATATGTATAATATTACAGCTATGACCTAAACTGTTTTAGGCAGAGAAAACTGCAGAAATTGTTATCACAAGTGACCCAATAGCTATGAAATACATTACAAGTATGCAGAATAAAATAAAAATGCTATAAATATATAGAATAAGCAATAACTACTACAAATAAACAGAAAAAGGCTGCTTATTGCTAAATATCACAGATTAGCTGCGGCTCCTCAGATAGCTGTGTGTGTAATGGCTGAAACACTCAAGTTAACTTCTTAAAAAAAAGTTGAAACCTGAAACAACTTATAAAAAGCCCAAAAGATCCAATGAGTTTCTTTCTGCAAGCCGTAGCCCTGGCAACACAACTAGACCATGACCATAAACACTAAACTCTTACTAAAGTGGGGGATGGTCTTTGCTAACTAAGATGGCCTGGACAATGAGCTCAGAAAACAGCCTCTAACAAATATCTAAGCCCCTAGTACAGTCAGGATTATTGACAATATTACAGCTATGAACTAAACTATTTTAGGCTGAAAACACTACAGAAATGTTTATCACAAGTGAGCCAATAGCTATGAAATGCAGTACAGGTATGCAGTATACAATAACATTGCTATAAATATCTAGAATAAGCAATAACTACTATAAATAAGCAAAAAAAAGGCTACTTATTGCAATATATCACAGATCAGCTGCTCCTCCTCAGATAGCTCTGTGTGTAATGGTTGAAACATTCAAGTTAACTTCTTAACAGAAAGTTGAAACTTGAAACAACTTTTAAAAATGCCCAAATGAACCAATGAGGTGCTTTCTCCAAGCCATAGCCCTGGCAACACAACTAGACAATGACCATAAACACTAAAGTCTCATGTAGTGTGGGATGGTTTTTGCTAACCAAGATAACTGGACAATGAGCTCAGAAAACAGCCTCTAACAAACAACTAGGCTGACAACACAATCAGGAATATGGAGAATATTACAGCTACTACCTAAACTATTTTAGGTAGAACACACTCCAGAAATGCTTATCACAAACAGAATCAGGAATATGGACAATATTACAGCTGCATCCTAAACTTTTTTAGGCAGAAAACACTACACAAATTTTTATCATGAGTGAGCCATTAGCAAAGAAATACAGTACAGGTATACAGTATACAATACAATTGCTATAAGTATCTAGAATAAACAATACCTACTACAAATAAGCAAAAAAGGCTACATATTGCTATAGATCACATATCAGCTGCTCCTCCTCAGATAGCTTTGTGTGTAATGACTGAAAAACTCAAGTTATCTTTTTAACAGAAACTTGAAACCTGAAACAACTTTAAAAAAAGAACAGAAGAACCAATGAGGTGCTTTCTCCAAGCCATAGCCCTGGCATCCTAACTAGACAATGACCTTAAACACTAAACTCTCACTGAAGTGGGGGATGGTCTTTGCCATCTAAGATGGCCTGGACAATGAGCTCAGATAACAGGCTCTAACAAACAACTAGACCCACAACACAATCAGGAATATGTAGAATATTACAGCTACTACATAACCTAATTTAGGCAGAACACACTGCAGAAATGTTTATCACAAAGATAATCAGGAATATGGACAATATTACAGCTATGACCTAAACTATTTTAGGCAGTAAACACTACAAGTGAGCCAATAGCTATAGAACACATTACAAGTATGCTCTATACAATAAAATTGCTATAAATATCTAGAATAAGCAATAACCACTACAAACAAGCAAAAAAGGCTACTTATTGCTATATATCACAGATCAGCTGGTCCTCCTCAGATAGCTCTGTGTGTAATGGCTGAAACACTCAAGTTAACTTTAACAGAAGTTGAAAAATGAAACAACTTTAAAAAAAGCCCAAAATAACTAATGAGGTGCTTTCTCCAAGCTGTAGCCGGGCAACCCAACTAGACAATGACCATAAACAGTAAATTTTAACTGAAGTGGAGGATGGGCTTTGCTTACTAAGATGGCCTGGACAATGATCTCAAAAAACAGCCTGTAACAAACAACTAGGCCCACAACATAATCAGGGTTATGGAGAATATTACAGCTACTACCTAAACTATTTTAGGCAGAAAATACTACAGAGATGTTTATTACAAGTGAGCCAATAGCCATTAAATACATTACAAGTATGCAGTATCCAACAGAATTGCTATAAATATCTAGAATAAGCAATAACTACTACAAATAAGCAAAAAAGGCTGCTTATTTCCACATATCACAGATCAGCTGCCCCTCCTCAGATAGCTCTGTATGTAATGGCTGAAACACTCAAGTTAACTTCTTAAACAAAAGTTGAAACTTGAAACAACTCTAAAAAAAGCCCAAATGAACCAATGAGTAGATTTCTCCAAGCCGTAGCCCTGGCAACCCAACTAGACAATGGCCATAAACACTAAACTCTCACTGAAGTGGGGGGGTGATCTTTGCTAACTAAGAGGGCCTGGACAATGAGCTCAGAAAACAGGCTCTAACAAACAACTAGGCTCACAGCACAATCAGGAATATGAAGAATATTACAGCTACTACCGAAACTGTTTTAGACAGAACACACTGCAGAAATGTTTATCACAAACACAATCAGGAATATGGACAATATTACAGCTATGACCTAAACTATTTTAGGCAAAAAACACTACAGAAATGTTTATCACAAGTGAGCCAATAGCTATGAAATACATTACAATAATGCAGTATACAATAAAATTGCTATAAATATCTAAAATAAGCGATAACTACTACAAATAAGCAAAAAAAGGCTATTCATTGCTATATATCACAGATCAGCTGCTGCTCCTCAGATAGCTCTGTGAGTAATAGCTGAAACACTCAAGTTAACTTCTTAAAAGAAAGTTGAGTCCTGAAACAACTTTAAAAAATCCCAAAAGCACCAATGGGTTGCTTTCTCCAAGCCATAACCTGGCAACCCAACTAGACAATGACCATAAACACTAAACTCTCACTGAAATGGGGGATGGTCTTTGCTAACTAAGATGGCCTGGACAATGAGCTCAGAAAACAGCCTCTAACAAACAAAAAGGCCCACATCACTATCAGGAATATGGAGAATATTACATCTACTACCTAAACTATTTTAGGCAGAAAACACTTCAGAAATGTTCATCACAAAAACAATCAGGAATACGGACAATATTACAGCTACGACCTAAACAATTTTCGGCAGAAAACACTACAGAAATGCTTATCACAAGTGAGCCAGCAGCTATGAAATACAGTACAAATATGCAGTATACAATAAAGCTGCTATAAATATCTAGAATAGGCAATAAATACTACAAATAAGCTAAATAGGATACTTATTACTATATATCACTGATTAACTGCTCCTCCTCAGATAGTTCTGTGAGTAATGGCTGAAACACTCAAGTTAACTTCTTAAAAGAAAGTTGAATACTGAAACAACTTTAAAAAAACCCAAAAGAACCAATGAGTTGCTTTCTCCAAGCCATACCCTGGCAACCCAACTAGACAATGGCCGTAAACTTTAAACTCTCACTGAAGTGGGGGATGGTCTTTGCTAACTTAGATGGCCTGGACAATGAGCTCAGAAAACAGGCTCTAACAAACAACTAGGCCCACAGCACAATCAGGAATATGGAGAATATTACAGCTACAACCTAAACTATTTTAGGCAGAAAACACTACAGAAATGTTTATCACAAGTGAGCCAATAGCTATGAAATACATTACAAGAATGCAGTATACAATAAAATTGCTATAAATATCTAGAATAAGCAATAACTACTACAAATAAGGAAAAAAAAAGGCTATTCATTGCTATATATTATAGATCAGGTGCATCTCCTCAGATAGCTCTGTGAGTAAAGGCTAAAACACTCAAGTTCTTAAAACAAAGTTGAATCCTGAAACAACTTTAAAAAAGCCCAAAAGAACCAATGAGTTGCTTTCTCCAAGCCATACCCTAGCAACCCAACTAGACAATGGCCATAAACATTAAACTCTCACTGAAGTGGGGGATGGTCTTTGCTAACTAAGGTGGCCTGGACAATGAGATCAGAAAACAGCCTCTAACAAACAACAAGGCCCACATCACAATCAGGAATATGGAGTATATTACATCTGCTACCTAAACTATTTTAGGCAGAACACACTTCAGAAATGTTTATCACAAACACAATCAGGAATATGGACAATATTACAGCTATGACCTAAATAATTTTCAGCAGAAAATACTACAGAAATGCTTATCACAAGTGAGCCAGTAGCTATGAAACACAGTACAAGTATGCAGTATACAATAAAGCTGCTATAAATATCTAGAATAAGCAATAAATACTACAAATAAGCTAAATAGGATACTTATTACTATATATCACTGATTAGCTGCCCCTCCTCAGATAGCTATGTGTGTAATGGCTGAAACACTGAAGTTAACTTCTTAACAGAAAGTTGAAACCTGGAATAACTTAAAACAAAGCCCAAAAAAACCAATGAGTTTCTTTCTGCAAGCCATAGCCCTGGCAATCCAATCTAGATAATGGCCATAAACACTAAACTCTCACTAAAGTGGGCGATGGTCTTTGCTAACTAAGATGGCCTGGACGACGAGCTCAGAAAACAACCTTTAAAAAACAGGTAGGCCCACAACACAATCAGGAATATGAAGAATATTACAGCTACTACCTAATCTATTTTAGACAGAACACACTGCAGAAGTTTTTGTCACAAACACAATCAGAAATATGGACAATATTACAGCTATGACCTAAACTGTTTTAGGCAGAAAAAAACTACAGAAATTTTTATCACAAGTGAGCCAATAGCTATGAAATATATTACAAGTATGCAGTATTCAATAAAATTGCTATAAATATATAGAATAAGCAATAACTACTACAAATAAACAGAAAAAGGCTGCTTCTTGCTAAATATCACAGATCAGTTGCGGCTCCTCAGATAGCTGTGTGTGTAATGGCTGAAACACTCAAGTTAACTTCTTAAAAGAAAGTTGAAACCTGAAACAACTTTAAAAAAAGCACAAAAGAACCAATGAGTTTCTTTCTGCAAGCCGTAGCCCTGGCAACCCAAGTAGACCATGACCATAAAAACTAAACTCTCACTAAAGTGGGGGATGGTCTTTGCTAACAAAGATGACCTGGACAATGAGCTCAGAAAACAGCCTCTAACAAACATCTAAGCCCCTAGCACAGTCAGGAATATTGACAATATTACAGCTATGAACTAAACTATTTTAGGCTGAAAACACTACAGAAATGTTTATCACAAGTGAGCCAATAGCTATGAAATACAGTACATGTATGCAGTATACAATAACATTGCTATAAATATCTAGAATAAGCAATAACTACTATAAATAAGCAAAAAAGGCTACTTATTGCAATATATCACAGATCAGCTGCTCCTCCTCAGATAGCTCTGTGTGTAATTGTTAAAACACTCAAGTTAGCTTCTTAACAGAAAGTTGAAACTTGAAACAACTTTAAAAAATGCCCAGATGAACCAGTGAGGTGCTTTCTCCAAACCATAGCCCTGGCAACACAACTAGACAATGACAATAAACACTAACCTCTCATGTAGTGTGGGATGGTCTTTGCTAACCAAGATGGCCTGGACAATGAGCTCAGAAAACAGCCTCTAACAAACAACTAGGCCGACAACACAATCAGGAATATGGAGACTATTACAGCTACTACCTAAACTATTTTAGGCAGAACACACTCCAGAAATGTTTATCACAAACACAATCAGGAATATGGACAATATTACAGCTGCATCCTAAACTTTTTTAGGCAGAAAACACTACACAAATTTTTATCATGAGTGCGCCAGTAGCAAAGAAATACAGTACAGGTATGCAGTATACAATACAATTGCTATAAGTATCTAGAATAAGCAATACCAACTACAAATAAGCAAAAAAGGCTACTTATTGCTATAGATCACAGATCATCTGCTCCTCCTCAGATAGCTCTGTGTGTAATGACTGAAAAACTCAAGTTAACTTTTTAACAGAAAGTTGAAATCTGAAACAACTTAAAAAAAAAGAACAGAAGAACCAATGAGGTGCTTTCTCCAAGCCATAGCCCTGGCATCCCAACTAGACAATGACCTTAAACACCAAACTCTCACTGAAGTGGGGGAATGGTCTTTGCCAACTAAGGTGGCCTGGACAATGAGCTCAGATAACAGGCTCTAACAAAAAACTAGACCCACAACACAATCAGAAATATGTAGAATATTATAGCTACTACATAAACTACACACTGCAGAAATGTTTATCACAAAGATAATCAGGAATATGGACAATATTACAGCTATGACCTAAACTATTTTAGGCAGAAAACACTACAAGTGAGCCAATAGCTATAGAATACATTACAAGTATGCTCTATACAATAAAATTGTTATAAATATCTAGAATAAGCAATAACTACTACAAATCAGCAAGAAAGGCTACTTATTGCTATATATTACAGATCAGCTGCTCCTCCTCAGATAGCTCTGTGTGTAATGGCTGAAACACTCAAGTTAACTTCTTAACAGAAAGGTGAAAAATGAAGCAACTTTAAAAAAATCCCAAAATAACTAATGAGGTGCTTTCTCCAAGCTGTAGCCCGGGCAACCCAACTAGACAATGACCATAAACACTAAACTTTAACTGAAGTGGAGGATGGTCTTTGCTTACTAAGATGGCTAGGACAATGACCTCAAAAAACAGCCTCTAAAAAAAAACTAGGCCAACAACACAATCAGGAATATGGACAATATTACAGCTAAGACCTAAACTATTTGAGGCAGAAAACACTACAGAAATGTTTATCACAAGTGAGCCAATAGCTATGAAATACATTACAAGTATGCAGTATCCAACAGAATTGCTATAAATATCTAGAATAAACAATAACTACTACAAATAAGCAAAAAAGGCTGCTTATTTCCATATATCACAGATCAGCTGCCCCTCCTCAGATAGCTCTGTATGTAATGGCTGAAACACTCGAGTTAACTTCTTAAAGGAAAGTTGAAACTTGAAACAACTCTAAAAAAAGCCCAAATGAACCAATGAGTAGATTTATCCAAGCCATAGCCCTGGCAACCCAACTAGACAATGGCCATAAACACTAACGGGGGATGGTCTTTGCTAACTAAGATGGCCTGGACAATGAGCTCAGAAAACAGGCTCTAACAAACAACTAGGCCCACAGGACAATCAGGAGTATGGAGAATATTACAGCTACTACCTAAACTATTTTAGGCAGAACACACTGCAGAAATGTTTATTACAAACACAATCAGGAATATGGACAATATTACAGCTACGACCTAAACTATTTTAGGCAGAAAACACTACAGAAATGTTTATCACAAGTGAGCCAATAGCTGTGAAATACATTACAAGAATGCAGTATACAATAAAATTGCTATAAATATCTAGAATAAGTAATAACTACTACAAATAAGCAAAAAAGGCTATTCATTGCTATATATCACAGATCAGCTGCCACTCCTCAGATAGCTCTGTGAGTAATGGCTGAAACACACAAGTTAACTTCTTAAAAGAAAGTTGAATCCTGAAACAACTTTAAAAAAGCCCAAAAGAACCAATGAGTTGCTTTCTCCAAGCCATACCCTGGCAACCCAACTAGACAATGGCCATAAACACTAAACTCTCACTGAAGTGGGGGATGGTCTTTGCTAACTAAGATGGCCTGGACAATGAGCTCAGAAAACAGCCTGTAACAAACAAGGCCCACATCACAATCAGGAATATGGAGAATATTACATCTACTACCTAAACTATTTTAGGCAGAAAACACTTCAGAAATGTTCATCACAAAAACAATCAGGAATATGGAGTATATTACATCTACTACCTAAACTATTTTAGGCAGAACACAATTCAGAAATGTTTATCACAAACACAATCAGGAATATGGGCAATATTACAGCTACGACCTAAACAATTTTCGACAGAAAGGCTTATCACAAGTGAGCCAGTAGCTATGAAATACAGTACAAGTATGCAGTATACAATAAAGCTGCTATAAATATCTAGAATAAGCAATAAATACTACAAATAAGCTAAATAGGATACTTATTACTATATATCACTGATTAGCTGCTCCTCCTCAGATAGCTCTGTGTGTAATGGCTGAAACACTCAAGTTAACTTCTTAACAGAAAGTATAACTTAAAAAAAAGCCCAAATTAACCAGTGAGGCGCTTTCTCCAAACCATAGCCCGGGCAACCCAACTAGACAATGACCATAAACACTAAACTCTCACTGAAGTGGGGGATTGTCACTAACAACACTCGTCATTACACCATCAATTTCCAGCTTCATAAACATCACTCTATCCAACATTCTTTTCACCTCCAAAACACTCTTGTCATACTGTTCCTTCAGGATAACCCCTACCCGTTTTCTCCTTCCATTCACATCATGATAGAACAATATGAACCTGCCTCCTATACACCTGGCTTTACTTCCCTTCCATCTGGTCTCTTGCACACACAATATATCAACCTTCCTTCTCTCCATATTAGCTAGCTCTTTCCCTATACCAGTCATAATGCCAACATTCAAAGTTCCTACCCTCACTACTACACTCCTAACCTTCATCCTTTCTTTCTGCTTTCAAGCATGCCTTCTCCCTCTTCTTCTCCTTCGGCCAACAGTAGCCCAGTTTCTGCCAGCACCCTGTTGGCTAACAGTACTGGTGGTAGTTGTTGTTAACCCGGGCCTCCACTGATCCAGTATGCAAATCTGTATTGTTGTCCACATATGTTATTTGGCAGAGGTTTTACACCAGATGCCCTCCTGACATAACCCTCCACATTTATCTGGGCTTGGGACTGGCACAAAGAAATGCAATGGATTGTGCATCCCCAGTGGCTGTGTTAGCTTACTATATTGGTAAAACAGAATGGAAATTAAGGCAGCGTATCTATGAACATTATTATAAAATAGGGAAGGTTAAATGTACCAATGCTTTGTCCAGACATGCTCAGGGCAATAACGGTCATAAATTTGGATTTATAATTTTAGAGCAGGTAAAAGATGGTCCAGGGAGTGGCCCATGGAAATAGTATTGGAAAATAGACAATATTGGTGGCAAATGTATATAAATGCCACTTCAGTACCTGGTATTAATGATGTAGTAGCTTTATCAAGTGTTTTATATCTTACAAAGTTTTATAGATAGATGTTTTAAAGGTTTATACAGATATTTTTTATTATTGTACGAAATTATATATATTGGGGGGTTGCTTTATGCTTTATGTTTTATGGTTTATGCTTTATGTCTTATAGGTTCATAGGTTCATAGGTTTATACTAGGCTATCTGCCCTAAGGCATTTATAAGCCTAGCCCAAAGTTTTGTGGCTTACGCCACCCCTTATGTTAAAAAATACTGTGCCCATTAGTTTGCTGTGCCTCTGTCCAGCAGTGACACAGAGATGATTCCTGGGGTAAACCTACGATCTCCCATCCACCGGTCAAGATTTCTCTTGAACAGAGCCAGCGAGGTGCTCTGCCTCACATGGACCGGGATTTTATTCCACAGCATAGGGAGTCTCTGGGTGACAAATCTATCCCTCCAGCATGTCCTATTTATATCCGTGCTAAGGTTTAAGTCGCTTGCTCTAGTGGATCTGGTAGATTTGGATTTTTTGAGGTGGAGCATGTCCATTAATTCTGGGTTGGACATGGCCTTGTATGTCAGGCACAGGTCACCTCTGAGCAGACGGTATGCAACTGAATAGAGCTGGAGTTTCTTCAGTCTGGCAGCATATGACAGATTTTGGAGTCCCTTTATCCTTTTGGTGAGGAACTTTTGGGGTCTCTCCAATTGCTGCAGGTGTCGGGTGAGATACATCCCGAATGGGGCATTGTACTCGATCATTGGTCTGATAAGTGAAGAGTACAGGGGAACAATGACCTCACTTGTTCTGGATGTGAATCCCTTCATGATCAGGTGGGCAATGTAGAAGGTCTTTCTAACCACTTTAGCAATGTGAGTGTCAAAAGAAAGGCCACTGTCAACCTGGGTCCCCAGGTCCCTGATAACCTCTTCTGTGCTTAGTGGATTGCCACCTATATGGTAGCTTGGGGTTACCTTGTTTTGCCCGAAGGGTATGACTATGCATTTTTTGGCATTTAACTTCAGGCCATGGCTCTGGCACCAGCTATCAGTTTCCGTGAGACCCGTCTGAAGGATATCTGTGTCCGATGTACTTTCCACTATGGCGCCCAGTTTGCAGTCATCTGCAAACTTTGTCAGCCATAGTCCTCCTATGTTTGCCTGTACTTCTGAGAAGTAGATGCCGAACAACAGGAGGCCAAGGACTGAGCCCTGTGGGACACCACTTGTGACCAGCTTGGAGTCTGACATGGCGCCAGCAACTCTAACCCTCTGGGTTCTGTCCTTTAGCCAGTTTGCAACCCATCTTGTGACATATGGGTTTACATTTAAGCTGGTAAGTTTCTCTATAATACCCGAGTGGGGTATTGTGTCGAAAGCTTTTGCAAGGTCAAGGTAGGCTGTATGGACTGCCTTTCCCTCATCAATGGCCTTGGTGACTGTTTCGAAGAAGTCAACCAAGTTCAAAAGGCATGATCTGCCCTTGACAAAGCCAAACTGGGTCGGGTCCAATGTCTGCAAGTCCCCTATGTCTTTGTTTATGAGTTCCATTATGATCCTCTCCATAGCTTTGCAGACCAGGCTTGTTAAGCTTATGGGGCGGTAATTACCAGGGTCCATAGAGGCACCGCCTTTGTGGAGTGGGACCACAGTTGACGTACGCCACTCCTTGGGCACGTATCCTGTGGTAAGGCTAAGATTAAACAGCTGCCTTATGTGCAGGTTTAGTTCCTCATTGAGTTCGTGTAGCACACAGCCAGGGACACCATCCGGTCCCATTGATGGTGTGTTTTTAGCTTTAGAGAGAGCAGCTTTCACCTGTGCATTTCAGATGTCTGTGAGGCTACACTCCACTGGGATAGTTATCTCTCCTTTTGGGGGGGAGAGGGGGGTGAAGTTTGCACTGAACCTGTCTGCCAGTATGTTGGCAATGTCTGTGGGTTCAGTGATTTTTGTATCATTTTGGACTAATTCTGAGCATATCTGAGAGTTTCCACCCAGGTTTCTAACATAACTGAAGAAGGCCTTATGATTGTCTTTTGAACCTATGGCAATTTTTCTCTCAAAGTTGGCCTTGGATGATTTTATGAGTGCTCGTATTTTTTTACTAATAATGATCAAGGGTGTCTTCTCTTTTATGGATTTTGCTCTATCATGTAACAGCTTTCTCCTCTTATTGTAAAGTTTGTTTATGGCTGGGGTCCACCAGACTGGACGTTTGCCCTTGGTGGAAAGAGTCTTGGTTTTATTAGGGATTGCCTGATCCATGCAGTCCTGGAGGTGTTTGTAGAAGGCATTTGTAAGGGCTTCCGCAGCTTTGGTTGTGGTTTCCACTGGCTCGGGGGCCTTGAAGGATACCACACCAGTCTTGAGTAGTGTGAAGTTTGCTTTAGAGAAGTTCTTCACTGTGGTCTTTTTTGTTTGGGGCGGGGGCGGGATGTGGATTTCCAGTGAGATTAGTTTGTGATCTGATCTCACCAATGAGGATATACTTCTGGTGTGGAGCATTTTGTCCCCATGTTTGTGATGATGAGATCTAGTATATTTTCTCCTCTTGTGGGAACGGTGACTAGTTGTTCCATGGCATTTGAATTTATGAACTCCAGGAACCTTTGGGCTAGAAAGTTGGGGCTTGAGTAATGTTCCCAGTCTTTATTTGGGTAGTTGAAGTCACCCAATATAATGGTGTTTGGAGATACATTTATACCCTCCAGTGACTTCAGGAAGGCTGTGTGGGGTTCCTGAGTTTGAGAGGGTGGCCTGTAGCATGCTACAAATTGTAGAGCAGTTTTGCCTATGGTTAATTGCACCTGGATGGTTTCCGATGCTTATGCTGTTACCAACCTGGAGGTGTGGGTATCCTTGATGAATATGGATACACCCTCCTTTTGTGGTGTGGTCCGGTTTTGGGACCGAACGCATGATATGAGGTAAAACCTGATAGTGCCGGGGTGCTCTCAGGAGCCTTGAGCCAGGTTTCAGTCACAGCACAGACATCGATGTTCTCCATACTGAGAAGGGCCTCGAGTGCATTTTGAGATTTAGACTTCTGGCATTGAGCAGCATTACCCTTAGTTTCTTCCCATTTTTGTTTTCTAGGGTGGTAGGTTTAGAATTTGAGCCTTGCCTAAAAAAGGCACTATGGGGGTGGCAAGAGCCTTAGCCAATATCCGGAATCCCAGGGGTGACAGGTGCAAGCCCTCCCTTGCGAAGCAGCGTGGCTTGTCAAGCATGTCATCCCAGGAAGACAGACACTGGATCCCCTTTGAATGACACCAGAAATTAAGCCAATTGTTAAAGCTGATCATCTTGTCTCTATGTTGTGGCATCATTCTTTGTGAAGGAAGGGTACTGCTCAGGGTCAGGGTCATACCTGCCTGGGCTACATAATCAGAGAGCTCCTCTATGTCTCTTTTCATGTAGTCCAGGGAGGTACGTCTCAGGTCGTTCACACTAGCATGGACAATGACTGTCATATTTGTACTTGCTGTGGAGTGACCAGAGTGCTTGTGTTATGTGGCGGATTCTAGCACCCGATGGGCAGCTTACTATGACCCTCTCCTTGTTCAGTCTGGTGAGTGGGACGTCAGTGTGTCTGACTATGGAGTCACCTATGACAAGTATGTTTGGTGTTGTATTTGGCCTTAAGGGCTGTGACTGCTTTGCACACTGATTTTGTGGTTTATGTGTTGCCTGTGCTGTGTCATGAGATGGCAGTTGCTTGGGTGTCTTTAAGGTGGTAATTGGATTATTGATTAATTGTTATACTAGCCCCGGGATTCATGAAGCTCGGCGCAAGGCCGGTGTAAGGCTTGCGCCGGCAGTGCAGTGAATAATCGGCGTAGCAGCGCCATATGCATAGTAATGAGTGCGCGCCGCAACCACAGACACGTGCGGAGGGCACGTGAGCGAGCCCAAGTAGGATGCGGCCGTAGGCGTGGCCAAGCCGGCAGGCGGTGAGCAACCTAAAGTGCTGACTTCCACAGGCCGCCTGCAATAGTAACCGCACCAGCCAGTGTCCGTGGATAATGAAACGTACGCAGACTATGCAACATAGTACCCGTTCACACAAAACGGAGAACCAAACATTAACCCACGAAGTCCAAAGTGTACCCGTCCAAGGAACAAAGGATACGCGTAATACCGTGTCTGTCACGCAATGCACTGTCAGTGGGCATACCCAGTGAAGGTGTACCGCAGCATGTCAGCGCGCCGCACCTACATAGAAGTAGCCACATGGGCATGGACACCAGCAGTAGTGAGAGTACACAGCCGGGTAGCCTTGTCGATATAACAACAAGAAGGAAACTAGATACCCTAAACACAGACAAACATGTGCATAGCAACATGTACTACACCCAGCAACGTGCCCATCGCATACACATAGCACGGCGTATGCCTAAGTGTAATATCCAGAAGCAGAACCCATGCATGCAAATGTAATACACAACAGCCCCGTCATAGCATGCAACCCGCACCCATGTCCGACCGTGCACCCAACCTAGCTAGCAGCCTTGCGCAGCTACACACCTACACACAATGGGTATACCTGAAATGTAGTAAGAAGTATTGTCCTAGGCAGTGCCACGTGGGCAAATATGTACCCCACATGTTAACATCCCACCTCAGGTACAGATATCCAAATAGCTGCATGTGAATGTGTCGGCAGAATGTGTACATCCCGCATGTGGTATGGACCTGTCGAAACCCCATAGGCTTGCACATGCCATGGTGCCCATAACTGTGCACATCTGGACAGGGCAGTATGTTCAGCCACCGTACTGATGATTAGCTATGCAGACATGTCAAACACAACACATATGGTGGAACATCTGCCCACCAAGCAGGATGCCCCAACAGGGTGCCACAGGCACAGAAGGTGAAGGTGGGACATCACACATTGAGAATAGCATTGCCGGACGGCCAAATACCCACGGCCAACGCAAAGGATGGAATAACATATATATGCCTGGATGAATGGGTATGTCATAGCATGGGAATAGGCCAAGCTATCCACCATAATAGCCATGTGTACCAGATACAAACAGCCAGTAACACGCAGTAGTAATGCAGGAAGGCATACACGACTGTGGGAATAGCACAGGACATATGGCACGTGCCAAGTGTTGATGCATGACACAAATGTCCAGGATGGGGCTCCCTGCAAAGAGGAACATGTGCCAACCCCACCCCCCACAGATGTACCGGCAGTGAAAACACATCTCAAACACACGCCAACACTACCGTCCATCCCACGATAGCAACGGAGGCTGGTCAAAGACCACCATGACGCGTGCACAAACAGGGACATGTGTAACCGTTGCCCTAACAACCCCCCTCAGGCCAAAGAATAATAGTATGGACATATGCACGTAATGCTGTGAAGGATGTGTGGTAGTCCTCAGTATCACAGAGGTAGGTACACAGATACACTGTAATCAACCGTGACGTATGTGCACTGTAGACAGCATACCTGCAGGTAATACATAGTTCAATCATGTGCCACAGAAATATACACATATGAATGAGGATAGGGGATAGACAAATGTGAATGGGACAAACTATGAACATAGGTTCATAGGTCCATAGGTACATAGTAGGCTATCTACCCAAGGGCAGCCATAACCCTAGGCCATAGTTATGTTTCCTTTGCCAACCCTCAGGTCTGGAGATAAAATGCCCATTATATTGCTGCACCTCTGTCAAGCAGTGACAATGATGTAATCCCTGGGGTATATCCGCAATCCCCCATCCATTGGACAAGATCCCCCTCGAACAAGGCCAGCAAGGTTCTCTGCCTCACATGTACTGGGATGTTGTTCCACAGCATAGTGAGTGTCTGGGTGATGTATCTGTCCCTCCAACACATTCTATTAATGACTGTGTCAAGGTTCACGTCACCTGCCCCTGTGGTTCTGAGGGATGTAGATCCATTAGGTGAAGCATAGTCATCAAATATGGGTCGACATGGCCTCGTATGTCAGGCACAGGTCACCACTGAACAAGTGGTATGTGACTGAATGGAGCAGGAGTCCTTACAGTCGGGCAGCATAACACAAATACCTGACACCCTGCATCCGTCTGACGATGAACCTATGGGGCCTTCCCAGCTGCTGCAGGTGTCGGGTCAGATACCTTCCGAACGGGGCAATGTACTCAATCATAGGTCTAATGAGTAATGAGTACAAGGAGACGACGACCTACCCTGATCTAGATGTGAATCCCTGCATGATCAGGTGGGCAATGTAGAAGTTCTACCGAACCACATTAGCAATGTGTGTGTCGAACAAATGGTGACTGACAACCTGGGTCCCCAGATCCCTGGTAATTCCCTCTGTGCTCAGTGGACTGCCACCCATATGGCGGCTAGGGGTGACCTTGTTCTTCCCAATGGGTATGACTATGCATTACCCGGCATTTAGCTGTAGGCCATGTCCCTGGCAGCAGATATCCATATCTGTGAGGCCCCTTTGAAGGATATCTGTGTCAGATGTCCGTCCCACTATGGCACCCAGTTCGCAGTCATCTGCAAACAATGTCAGCCATAACCCCTCTGTGTTTGCTTGTACTTTGGAAATGTAGATGCAGAAAAAGAGTGGACCCAGGACAGAGCCCCGTGGGACACCGCCTGTGACTGGCAGTGAGTCTGACATGGTGCCAGCAACTATGACCGTGTAGGTTGTGTCATCTAGCCAGTTTGCAACCCATCCTGCGATGTACGGGTTCACATCCAAGCCGATGGGTTTATCAATGATACCCGAGGGGGGTATTGTGTTGAAGGCCTTTGCCAGGTCGAGGTAGGCTGTATGGACTGCCTGACCCTCATCAATGGCCTCGGTGACTGTTCCTAAAACGTCAACCAAGTTTTAAATGCATGATCTGCCCTTGACCAAGCCAAACTGGGTTGGATGCAAAGTATGCAGGTCCCCTATGTCATCATCTATGAGCTCCAGTATGATCCTTCCCCATGTCTTTGCAGATAAGGCTTCTCGAGCTAATGGGATGGTAATAACCAGGGTCAGTGGAGGCACTGCCCCTGTGAAATGGGACTACAGTCGCCGTGCGCCACAACTTGGGTACGTTACCTGAGGTGAGGCTAAGATTACACAGCTGTCCTAACTGTGGGTCTAATTCCTCAATGAGATCGTGGAGTACACAGCCGGGACACCATCTGGTCCCATGGATGCTGTGTTCACTACCTTGGAGAGAGCATGTCCCACCTGTGCGTTACAGAACATTCGGGGGCCACAATCTTCTGGTACAGACATCTCTCCATGTGGGGGGGAGGGGGTGGAGATGTCTTCACCGAACCTGTCAACCAGTATGTTGGCAATGTGTGTATGTTCAGTAAACCTCACATCATTGTGAACCCAGTCAGAGCATATCTGGGAGTTTCCTCCCAGGTGTCCAACATAGCTAAAGAAGGCCGTATGATTGTCAGTTGAGTCCTTGGTGATATATCTGTGGGACCTGCCCCGGATGATGTCATGAGAGCTTGTAGTCCTTCACATATAATGAGCAAGGGTGTCATACCTCACAAGGAGTCTGCTCTGTCTTGTAGTAGCTACCTCCTCTCGTTGTAGAGCTTGTGTATGGCTGGGGTACACCACACTGGATGCTTGGCATTGGTACAAAGACCCACAGTTGGGTAAGGGATTGCCTGATCCATGCAGTCCTGTAGGTGCTGGTAGAAGGCATATGTAAGTGATGCAGTGGCTTGAGTAATGTTCACCACTTGCTCAGGGGCCTTAAAGGAAGCCACACTAGTGTTTAGAAATGTGAAGTCGGCTTATGAGAAAGCCATATGTATGGTAACCGGCACCACCCACAGCATTGTATGACAATAGCAGAAGCTATTGTCCAAATAACATAGTATTAACTTTATTATTAAAATATGTATTATTATTTATTTAGTTATATGTTTCTGCTAATTACACTTGAAAATGCCCTGTAAGACCGGGCGAAAGTGCTCGTGATCAACCTGTTATGGTGGTGTCATTCTGACAATAAAGTGGTGATACTTCCCTATTGGGACTTCTGGGGATTATTTAAAGCAGTTGTTAACCTGCATCTCTGGATGTACACCATTTGGTTTCAGTTTTGAAAAACCTGGTTTTCGTAGCACTACATAATATGGGTAGTCAAACAGACATCCGCGATTTGGGAACATACAGCAGCAGTCAAAACGACTGGCCACATGGACACAGTCCAACAAGTTCTACACTTCACATATGCACATTGGTGTCCATTGTAGGACCCAAAAATTGATCCGTACAGAATTCCATCCAGCCGTTACCGTTCCACCAGAAGACGTGACAGCCGTGAGTACGGCACAGCTAGACATATGCACCACCAGCGTGTTTAAGGTTGATGACAAGTGTCCATGAAATGCAGGACATATGAACAGAAATCCCCAGATCTTCGAGTCCATAGAAGTGCGTCCACATCCCAGTCCCGCACACATGAAGGATGTGTAATGGGTATCATCAAGGGTCGCAGCCATGGGATCCTGGGTATGCAGAAATGGGGCTCGGTGTTGTTTGGCAGATAATCCGTCGTCCTGCCCCATGGGAGGGATGTGGGTGTAGCACATGCCTTACTCCCCACCAATAATGCAAAGCATCCACCGGATAATGCTAAATGCAGGTGTGAAATGTGTACAGCCCTATACCAGTGTCCAGTAGGCAATTCACATGGATGGACAAGCATACGACCAAGATGGCACCCACAACTGCAAACCTGGTGGAATTACACAGCTGCAGTAAGGCATAACACAGGAAATACAGATAGGGACTACAGTAGACACTCCGCATACAAAGTCAGAACGCCGTGCGAATACCGGCGTACACAGCACCCAATCTGCCAGCAAGAAAATGGGGATCACTCACTTCCATACCGCGGAACATATGGGCGACCTGTGGAACACATATTAATGGCACACCAACAACGTCAACTAGGAAGGTCATAGCATGGTTAAACTATGGCGTTCCCACTTATAAAGAACATCTGTCAATGAATAAATAGGATCTACATGTTTTGGTGATGTTATTTTGACAATATAGTGGCGGATATTTCCTATTGGGCCTTCTGAGGATTATTGAAAGCAGTCGCTAACCTGCATCTTTGGATGTACACCATTTGTTTTCAGTTCTGAATAACCTGGTTTCGTAGCATTACATAATACGGGTAGTCAAACAGACATCCACGACTGGGGAACATACAGCAGCAGTCAAACCCACTGGCCAGATGGACACAGTCCAACAAGTTCTACACTTTACATATGCACATTGGTGTCCATTGTAGGACCCCAAAAGTTGATCCGTATGCTATATCATCCAGCTGCTACCGTTCCACCCAGAAGAAGCGACATCCGTGACTACGGCACAGCTAGACATATGCACCACCAGTGTGTTTAAGGTTGATGACAAGTGTCCATGAAATGCAGGACATATGAACAGAAATCCCCAGATTGTCGAGTCCATAGAAGTGCGTCCACATCCCAGTCCCGCACACATGAAGGATGTGTAATGGGTACGGTCGAGGGTTGCAGCCATGGGATCCTGGGTATGCAGAAATGGGGCTCGGTGTTGTTTGGCAGATAATCCGTCGTCCCGCCCCGTGGGAGGGATGTGGGTGTAGCACATGCCTTACTCCCCACCAATAATGCAAAGCATCCACCGGATAATGCTAAATGCAGGTGTGAAATGTGTACAGCCCTATACCAGTGTCCAGTAGGCAATTCCCATGGATGGACAAGCGCATTTACCAAGATGGCACCCATAACTGCAGACCTGGTGGAATTACACAGCTGCAGTCAGGCATAACACAGGAAATACAGATAGGGACTACAGTAGACACTCCCCATACAAGGTTAGACCGCCATGCGAATACCGGCGTACACAGCACTCAATCTGCCAGCACCAAAATGGGGATCACTCGCTGCCATACTGCGGAACAAATGGGCGACCTGTAGAACACATACTAATGGCACACCAACGTCAACTAGGAAGGTCAGTCAAAACCACCAGCCAGATGGACACAGTCCAACAACTTCTACACTTTACACATGCACATTGGTGTCCATTGTAGGACCCAAAAATTGATCCGTACAGAATTCCATCCAGCCGTTACCGTTCCACCAGAAGACGTGACAGCCGTGAGTACGGCACAGCTAGACATATGCACCACCAGCGTGTTTAAGGTTGATGACAAGTGTCCATGAAATGCAGGACATATGAACAGAAATCCCCAGAGTCGAGTCCATAGAAGTGCGCCCACATCCCAGTCCCGCACACATGAAGGATGTGTAATGGGTATCATCAAGGGTTGCAGCCATGGGATCCTGGGTATGCAGAAATGGGGCTCGGTGTTGTTTGGCAGATAATCCGTCGTCCCGCCCCGTGGGAGGGATGTGGGTGTAGCACATGCCTTACTCCCCACCAATAATGCAAAGCATCCACCGGATAATGCTAAATGCAGGTGTGAAATGTGTACAGCCCTATACCAGTGTCCAGTAGGCAATTCCATGGATGGACAAGCACCAAGATGGCACCCACAACTGCAAACCTGGTGGAATTACACAGCTGCAGTAAGGCATAACACAGGAAATACAGATAGGGACTACAGTAGACACTCCCCATACAAAGTCAGAACACCGTGCGAATACGGCGTACAGCACCCAATCTGCCAGCAAGAAAATGGGGATCACTCACTTCCATACCGCGGAACATATGGGCGACCTGTGGAACACATATTAATGGCACACCAACAACGTCAACTAGGAAGGTCATAGCATGGTTAAACTATGGCGTTCCCACTTATAAAGAACATCTGTCAATGAATAAATAGGATCTACATGTTTTGGTGATGTTATTTTGACAATATAGTGGCGGATATTTCCTATTGGGCCTTCTGAGGATTATTGAAAGCAGTCGCTAACCTGCATCTTTGGATGTACACCATTTGTTTTCAGTTCTGAATAACCTGGTTTTCGTAGCATTACATAATATGGGTAGTCAAACAGACATCCACGACTGGGCAAAGACATAAAAC